>NC_079397.1:17030796-17053296 GCF_029220125.1 Pseudoliparis swirei
TCACATCGCATCAGGAACAACTCCCAAAAAAGTGAAGAACCCTTCAGGAGAGCAAGAGAGGAGGATCCCTCTCCAGGATGGACAGAAGGATAGATGTCATGTGACCAGAAGGACAATAGATGTCATGTGACCAGATGAACAATAGATGTCATGTGACCAGATGAACAATAGATGTCATGAGACCAGAAAGAATCATAATAGAGTTACAACACATTCAATGAGTCTGAAAGAGTGTATGAATAGTTGGTAGTCGGCATGGACCACGATCCAGACCTCCATGATCCATCAGATGGAGGTAGAGAGGAGGAGTGGGCGGGGCATCAGCAGGGCCATGGCATCAGACCCAGCCAGGTCCGATGGACCCTATGAGACGTGTTGTTATCATATTGTAGAAGCGGTTTTCCTTCCATCCAAAGGACAAAAGAGGAAATACTTTCAATCAATAGTTTGACATTTTGGAAAAATGAGCATATCAGCGTTCGGTGAGAAGATCGGTACCACTCATGGCTTCATGCAAAATATGAAGCTAGTGAGCTTAGCCTGTAAAGCGCTCTCTTAAAGACACTATTTCCACTAAGGGTCTGAATACTTATGATTACGTGATTTTTCAGTTTTTCTTCTTTAATAAATTTGCAAAAATTTCTACATGTCTGTTTTTTTCTGTCAAGATGCAGTGTTGAGTGAACATTAATGAGAAATAAAATGAACTTTTTTGATTTTAGCAAATGGCTGCAATGAAACAAAGAGTGAGTATTTTAAAGGGGTCTGAATACTTTCCGTACCCACTGTAACTTCAGCTTCGTCAGCTGTACACACTACCGGTCTAAAGTTTTATCACGCCTCAATTTCTCAATTGGAGATTACAAAATAAATAACAGAATTGTTTTGTTTAACAAAATGTAATCAACATGTTTGACTCCTTTTGCAAATATAACAGCCGAACACACTCGTGTAGCATTCTGTTTACAACGGAAATCTAATATTGTTCAGAGAGTTATTCCCAACACTGATAGAAGTTACCACATATGTGTTGCACTTGTAGGTTGAAAAATTGGAGTGTTCTAAAACTTTAGACTGGTACTATATATATATATATATACTGTATATATACATATATCATATTTGGCTGAAGCCGTGATGGTGGTATCTGTAATGAGGATGATACATTTTAGCGTATACTTCCTGTGTAGAGTTGCAACCATCCTTGCTATATTTATCCTTTGGGACCAATAGCGTTCCCCACGTCCTCTGATCCTAATTAATAGCCTATCAGGAGGCTGCTAATAAGAAGGCGTGGCCGCCTCGTCGGACACAGAAGCCCGAGATGTGAACGGCGTTCCCAGTGAACTCGCTCCGACACCACGCCGACACATTCAAGAAGAAAAGCCGTCTGGGATCCGTTACAGTGCAGCTGGAGCCATAACCAACATAAAACATAAAACAACAAACAAAACAATAACAAACACATAACAATAACAAACACAAAACAATGACAAACACAAAACAATAACAAAGATAAAACACAAAACAATAACAAACACAAAACAATAACAAACACAAAACAATAACAAACACAAAACAATAACAAACACAAAACAATAACAAACATAAAAAACATCATACAATAACAAACAAAAAAAGCAATAACAAACATAAAACAATAATATACATAAAGCAATAACAAATGTAAGACAATATCAAACGTAAAAACCAATAACAAACAAAACAATAACAAACATAAAACAAGAACAAGCAGTACAGGATTAGACACACAGTATATATGTGGTAAGAAGAAAAATAAAATACTCACAATGTGAAACGACAGTACAGCACATTAAAAGTAAGTAATAAAACTAGTAAAAGTAAGAAATAAAAACCATGACAAGGAAGTAATACACACTAATAAAAGTAAGTAATAAAACTATTAAAAATAAGTAATACACACTATTAAAAGTAAGTAATAAAAAACATTCAAAGTAAGTCATACACACCATTAAAAGTATGTAATAAAAATAATTCAAAGTAAGTCATACACACCATTAAATGTAAGCAATACATACTATTAAAAGTAAGTAATAAAAACATTAAAAGTAAGTAATAAAAACATTAAAAGTGAGGCATACGAGCCATAATGAGTACAGCTCAATGAGTGCAGCGCTGACCAGCTTTTAACTGATTTTTTAGCAAAGCAAGATTAAACAAAAACAACATGTAAAAGAAACAGCATTACAATGTGCATGAAATCGGTCATGAATTTGGATTATTATATTTAATGATTATTGTACAGCCTAAATGTACATGCAGTACATTTAGTTAAAATGAAAATGCCAAAATGAATCGACAAAAATCTGGAGAAAAAAATCGCCCAAGAAAGAATTTGATGAAAACCTTTATTCTAGGACAATAATTTGTGTTTAATTGTATTGTAAATCATTCGAAAGCAATATCACCACAGTGCCGCCATATTCTCTAAATAAATGACTTCTCCAGAGCGGCGGCGAGGTTGTCAGGGGAAGTGCGAGCAGACTGCGAATGACAAAAGGCAGGAAAGCGTGGCGGCGAGGTCGTGTTCTCTTTACGAGGTGCAGCATTTCTATCCTCTCACTGTCGGTTGAATACACTTTTTATAGGTTGTTAGGCGAGCTCGTAATGAGGAATAGCAGAAGTCTGGCCGGCCTGGAAGACATATGAATAATATTCACGTGTGTGTGTGTGTGTGTCAAAAAGTCTCCATCTGCCTCGACGTGAAGTTCGATCTCATCGTGCAATAAGCAGGAAAACCCCGATTGTTGCCGAGCATCTCAGAATGAGGTCACACGCCACGTCTCCAGCCACAAAGAGGCGCTTATGGCGTCCGCACGCTCTCCAAAACACAGACGGGAACACACAACCTACTATCCCGCCTTCTGTACATGTGACCTTTGACCTCTCGGCCCCTCAACGTCCCCGACTCCCTGACGCATCACTCATCGGCCTGCTCATAACAGGAAACAGAGCCGAGGCTTTTAAAATATTTGAACTAGGCCTTTATAGCGACCCGTTAACATTAATTCTACACGTGTTGTTTTTCTAAAGACCGGGTGACTGGGCGGGGGTCGTGTTCTGGACGCACCTCGCCATCGATACTTCATGAGTGGAGAGAACAGCGATGTTCCTGTTTGGGCCTTCTCTCTCAGCTGTAAGCCTTCATTTCCTGCAGCAGAGGGATGTGCACAGTTGAGACATATTCGAGTGCAACGGTAAAAGAAAGAAGTGACATGTTATGTAATGGGAGGTGTTCAGGGGCCTTCCAAGGAGGTCATCAACGGATAATTGGCTCCAGGTTCAAGTCAGAACCTCAGAGTCTGACTTGGCTTGAGTTCTGGTTTCCATCGGTGGCAGCGAGGGTTGGTAATCGTATCCAACAATGTCTTCAACATGGTGGACCCCTCAGGGCTGGCCTTTGCCCTGCCAGATTAAAAACACCGATGCCGACTTGATTTGATGATATAACCAAGATGTACTTATGTCAGATGGGTGATGTGCAAAGTGTTGTTTGTTTATTTTGGTTTGTTTCTTGTTGTTCTTTACCCTTTTCTTCTTTCCCTCTGTATTGTATCCTTAAAGTATTGTCTTGTTCATTTGTCAAATTAAAATAAATAAAAAATAAAAAAATTGGTTTTGTTGTATTCTTTTGAATTCAAGTCAGTTTTCTTTGTATAGCCCAAATTTTACAAATTACGAATGTTTACAGTCTGTACACATACGACATGCCTGACCTTTGACCTCACATTTGATTAAGAAAAACTCTTCCTGAATGTTAGATTCTGGTTCCTGAATGTACGGGTTCCATTCCAGAATGTCAGTCAGTCCGAAATAACCAGATTCTGTTCTGGAATTCAATTAAATTCAGATTATTTTCATCAGCCTAAAATCACAAATCACAAATTTACCTCAGAGGGCTTTACAGTCTGTGCACATACGACATCCCTGACCTTTGACCTTACATCGGATCAGGAAAAACTCCCAAAAAATGTAAAAAAATCTTTCAGGGGGGAAAAAGTGAAGAACCCTCCAGGAGAGCAACAGAGGAGGATCCCTCTCCAGGACGGACAGAAGAAAATATGTCATGTGACCAGATTTCTGACAGCAATAAAATAAAAAAATACATAATGCCTCGACCAAAAAAAGGAAAACCGTGTTTTGTAGCAGGACGGTAATATGAGCCCCTCCAATCATTTCATTAGGCACGGATGTGCTCACATTCAACCCGCCTCCCATAACGGACATGTTAAATTCTGTCCGCCGAGGCCTCGCACAGCTGCAGACGGACTCTGACAGCTGCGTTATACATCGTGTGCAAAAAGCCTCGCTCGGTCCAGAGCAAAGTGGCGTCGCTTCCTTTTCAAATCCCAAAGATCCAATCCGACTCTGTGAAAAAAACATCTTGTCGTTGTCAGAAAGAGATCGGAGCCAAATGCCAACAGAGTTTCCAAAGAAGATGTAATCCTCTAAAGAAAACAGGTCGAGGACAAACAGGTTGCATTGAGAATTTGCTTATTCACACTTTCGCTTAATGGAGATAGTTTCTAGATTTCCTGAAGCCCCCCTAAAATAGGCCTGACGACGCCCCTGCCCTGGGGCCTCTGGGTAATCCACAGACTTCACTATAGACAGTCTTCATGGGAACTCCGATGGTCCCCCATAGAAATGATACCGTGTTCCGTGAAGTAACAGGGACTCGCTCTGTAAACACGACTTGTTGACGAGATGTAGCTCGACCAACGTAGTTAGTGTATTTATGCTTTCCAGAGAATCGCTGTGAGCGATATATCAATCTCAGAGGAGGAGTATACATTTGAGTCGAGTTTGTCTGCTTGCCAGCCTCGGTGATTAATGACACCATCCCTCTGTGAACCGCAGGAGAATCCATGATATTTCTCCCGGTGATCCATCCGCTTAGAGAACGGAGTTGCTGTTTTTTGTGACACGCGAAGATAAACACGGAGGTTTTATGACCAAATCTGGGTTACTGGAGCTGCGGGAGAAACAGACGAGGCATTATTGAGATGGAGCAGGTTATGACTCCACTTCAACGAGGACTGAAATAACATGATGTCAGAGAGTTATGGGAACAGGAGGGCGGTGCAGAGGTCCTCTGACTCGCTCACGTTTCAGTCCTGCACCCTTTGCCTCTCTCCGACATGGGAGGCGGAGCGTGAATCGAGGACACGCCGCACTGAGAAAACACTTTGAGTGTGAATCCCAAACTGTAACGATGTTAAACTAACACGATACGCAAAGAGGACCGATTCCATCGGGGGTGAATCTATATATTAAGTCCAAAAAACATGGAGGAACGATTACTGTAAAAACTATTTCGATATTTAATGTGCTTTTACAAGGCAATCTGAGACGTTGGAGGAATCAGCACTTTGGCTTTCACATACATTTTGAAAACAAGAGCGTTAGCCGTGGAATTCCCCATGCGCCGTAAAGTAGCCGCTATGGCGGACGTCCACCTCGATGCGTTAGCGTCGACGCTGCCGTGAGTGCCGTCAGACAGCCGGTCCTCTCTTTGATTGTTGCATGCAGGCTTTTTGCACATTTCTTATTAAAACATCATCCTGTGGTCAGAAAGCCTCCCCACTTTGCTTAAATATTAAATATTGAGTTTACGAGCATGCAGCTTTTTGCTAACATTGACTAATTAGCAACAAAAAAATGTCCAGTGAGGATATCTTTTGTTTTATTTAAGTAATTTATATTTGGTAATATGGACTGATTAATTAAAAATGTTGACCTGGATGAAAAGTTGTTTCGGGGTCATGAATGTCTAATTTTCACGTTAATCCATCCAACGTTTTTTTTTTTACATACGGCTTTAGTCTTAGAATAGTAACAAGTCGTGCTTGTTCCACATTGTTTACTGCTGTGTTTATATATATCCTGTATTTGCATAAGCAGAGTATTGCAGATGGCCTGTTGCTATGTTGTTGTATTCAGGATCCATGGTTTCGATGTCCATCATGCGTGGTCCGTCTGGTTTTTATCGTACATTTTAATTTGTTCCGCCTGCCGGTTGCATGATCTCCCCCTGGAGAAGACGGCTGCTTCATGTGTGTATTCTCATGATGCGTTCCACACCAGAAGCGTAATGTGAATATGCGCCACGCTTCACTCGCGTGAGTTTACTCGCTTGACTATTTGAGGCTTTTCGCGCCATCCGCTTCATTTCTGCTCAGAGGGGGCGGGGCTTATCTCCATGGCTTTACTCCGTGGAAACAGTTTCCACCATCTACCACGGAAAAACCAACAACTAGTTCGGCTTTATACTTGTTGAGGACATCCCACAAACGTCTGAACATCTAACGCCCTCGTGTTCGGGTTAATAACATTATTATCATATATATATATTTATACAAAGTCACCCGTAGGCTCACACAGCTCGGTGACTTTCACCGACTACGTCTGAATGACTTTTGCATATATATTGTTGATTATGCTCATATATATATTGTTGATTATTCTCATATATATTGTTGATTATTCTCATATATATTGTTGATTATTCTCATATATATTGTTGATTATTCTCATATATATAGTTGATTATGCTCATATATATTGTTGATTATTCTCATATATATTGTTGATTATTCTCATATATATTGTTGATTATTCTCATATATATAGTTGATTATGCTCATATATATTGTTGATTATTCTCATATATATATTGTTGATTATGCTCATATATATTGTTGATTATTCTCATATATATTGTTGATTATGCTCATATATATTGTTGATTATTCTCATATATATTGTTGATTATGCTCATATATATTGTTGATTATTCTCATATATATTGTTGATTATGCTCATATATATTGTTGATTATTCTCATATATATTGTTGATTATTCTCATATATATTGTTGATTATTCTCATATATATTGTTGATTATTCTCATATATATATTGTTGCTTATGCTCATATATATTGTTGATTATTCTCATATATATTGTTGATTATTCTCATATATATAGTTGATTATGCTCATATATATTGTTGATTATTCTCATATATATTGTTGATTATTCTCATATATATAGTTGATTATGCTCATATATATTGTTGATTATTCTCATATATATTGTTGATTATGCTCATATATATTGTTGATTATTCTCATATAAATTGTTGATTATTCTCATATATACTGTTGATTATTCTCATATAAATTGTTGATTATTCTCATATATATATTGTTGATTATGCTCATATATGTTGTTGATTATTCTCATATATATATTGTTGATTATGCTCATATATATTGTTGATTATTCTCATATATATTGTTGATTATTCTCATATATATTGTTGATTATTCTCATATATATTGTTGCTTATGCTCATATATATTGTTGATTATTCTCATATATATTGTTGCTTATGCTCCAGCCTCAATCCTTCTCCCTCAGACTGCTTCCGTTTGCTCGGGGAAACGTCGGCTCTCAGATTTCTCCTCTGCTGTTGATTCCTTTTGGGGAACATAACCCCGTCAAAATGGTTCCATTGTTGGGTCGTGTTGTCTCACTGTCGAGCTGTCGATTGCTGGTCTGTCCATTTAAAATAGACTTGACAGTTGGATATTGAAACATCTCGGCGGATATTGTGAAGGAGACCACAGAGACATGTTCGCCTTTCCTTCAAACCCCGACGGAGGAAAGCACACTCCTTATGAACTCTATGTGCTCTAAAAAGCCTGAACCGTGGCTGTACGAAGTTCTCACACACACACACACACACACACACGCCCCCACACACATGCACAGACTCACTTACACATGCACTCATAGACCCAGTGGGTGGTCAGTGCTGCGTTCAAGTCCAGATGTTACACTGCAGCTCCGAGACGGCTCATTCCTCATTCCTCAACAACTTTCACCTGTCAATCATTTTCGGTGGAACATGCCTCCTCATTCCCTCGACTTATCTTCTGGTGTGTGTGTGTGTGTGTGTGTTCACCAATAAGGGCTAACCCTGTGCCGTGTACATAGACCACCCAATTAAATGTTTCCATTTGTGACAGCTTCTCTGTTCCGCTGCCAGTGTCAATACTGAACCTAGTAGCTTAAAAATCCCTTAAGACTTTAAGGATTTTTTATTTTCATTTTTGATCAAGCATTTGGCAACGCCTCTGTTTTTCTTTTGCCTTCCTATGTCAAGGCCTTCTGCCAGCACTAAGACTATGTGGCATGCTGGTAGAGACGAAGTACACTACTGGATAAGTATTTTGTACTTATTGTTCCAGTTTTGATTCGATTCTACATCCTCATGTGTGGTGGCTTCAGTTTCTGGCACGGCATGACAATTTTGATCATTAACTTAAAATATGTCAACGGTAAATGTTCTAGCGGCAGGAAATGTCACTTTAAATCTCTTGCGGAACGGATTTGTAAACTCAATCCCTGAAATGAATCGTATCTCCGGCTTAATATCGTTTTCATGTCTGCAGCTTTGCGATTGACCCTAAAACCAAATTGGATAATCTTGTTCCTGATTTGCAGCATAATAAGGCGACTTAGCTCGGCATTAAAAAAATGAATTTGAAGAATGGCTCAGCGAGCATAGATGTAAAATGTATTGCAGAGCATACCTATGTTTGGCAATACTGTGAGTTGGCCCCCTGAGGACCATATTAGGACTTGTATCTTCAAATAGCCTCCTGGGAGTTTTAAAACATGGTATTAGTGGATCCCTCAAAGTCCTTTAGTGGAATGTTTAACGTTGAACGGGACAGTTGTTCTGGGTACGACCTGGCCCCCGGAAGTCAGGTTCATCCTCAGAAAGTCAACGCTCTTTGGCATCAGAGCTCGGCTCCCACACACAACTCAGACCCTTAAATGTTGGTAGGTTTGGGAACTGTACGCAAATATAACTGGATGACCTCTTTTATTATTATTTTGCTTTTATCGTTTGTTTTTATTGTAATTTTATTTATTTTTATTGCATAGCTTTTAGGATATTTTAACTATGTGTTGTAAAGCGTCTTTGAGTATTCTGAAAAGCGCTATAGAAATTTAATTTATTATTATTATTATTATTATATCAAGAGCCAAATTAATTGACTGCATGAACGGTCATGCCTGAAAGGGAAACATTAAGCTTCTTTTCAGGTTTGCACTGTTTAGTTTAGTAGCATAAAAAAAAAATCTTAAATACTTTTAATCTTACTTTCAATTCTCAGGAAATAATACAGAATAATTCTTATGTGCAGCTCAAATTGCGTCGAGTTGGGAGTTACAGTAGGTGTAGCAGTATTGCCGTCGCTATGGTAATAGTAGGACTCAGGCAGGAAACATCTCTGTCGACCCTTTGTCACTCTGGAAGCAACCAGTTTAGAGCCAGGAACATGAATCGAAAAGATAAAGACGAGTGAGAAAATGTATCATAAGTAGAGAGAAATATGGGAGAGATGTTGGGCATGTATGAGTGTGATGGCCCTCAGACTGACTCACGCTTATTTATTCAGGAAATGTGTAATTAATCACAAACCAACAGACACACAATGAATATGGGCCTGCTAAAAATCGGAGTCCCGAGGTCAGTCGCCCACTTCCCCCGGTCGGGAATTCACTCACTCACTGGAAAATTATTCTCATATTGATTTTCTTGTTTAGGCCTCTGTTAGGTTGTTTTAGTTTATTTTGATTCTGTAGTCTTGAGCTTTAAATGAATACATATAGAAAGATATTATAATAGGAAATATTAGGGAGAATATTATTATATGAATGTATTATGAAGCATAGGGGGACTGTTTACTCTATGCAAATGTAAATAGCAAGAGTTAATGTATGTTCATGAGAGTGAATGTTAGTTAGTATTTCAGATTGTCGAAGCCGGTTGAAGCCCGTGAAGTGACTTTAATGCGGACAAAAACAGACGGGACTTTTATTGTGAAAATACTTGTCTATTAAAAGTTAGTAAAATCGTACTTTTTCCCAAAAGCTGAGATTATTATTTCTTTCAGCAATACAATATTGCATCACCTACATATTGCAATCTTTGTCGACGTATTCCTTTTTTTTCCTCCTTAAAAATTCAAAATGTATGTATTTGTTAATGAAATGCTTCCAGCTTTAAGAAATATAGTTGTTTTTTTTATTAAAAGGAAGAAACAAAAAACATCTCATGGTGACAGTTGAGGGTAAAGCGTGGTGAACAGAGTCTAGGTGGGCTGATGAAAACCAAACGGTTGGATCTTCTTGAATCTCCGTCAGTCACTGCCAGCAGGTTCCACAAGAAGAATTCCTATTTTTTATTTGGTCATAACTGAATGTGGTGGGAATGTTTGGTCACAAATCTCAAATGGGTGGTTTTTTAACGACATAGGATGATTTTTTTCGGTTCATCCCTCCAAAAAGAATGTGCTGTGTGTGAATTACCATGTAATTACCTCTCGGCTCTAGTCAAGGCACATGTCAAATCTTACCGTGAAGCACCGTATTAAAAAGTGAGTTCATAGCTTGTTTCGTTCCTTTTTTAGACATTTTCTTCCTTTTGAGAAGACCTCCTTCAATAAATAACACAAATATATTCATAATTCATATATATATAGATCGATAAGCATGTATAAACTACATGCATTTCATATAATTTAAATAATTTATATGTACAGTCCCCCTCCCCTCCCTCCCCAGCCCCCTCCCACGCGACTTCTTCCGTAACTTTGTGGGTTTGCGCGGCACATTAAAGTGAAATATCATTTTTTAAACGGACCCGATAATTCTTCAGGAGAAGTTTCAGTTCAGAGCAGCGTGTTGCTCTCCACCGCCCTGAGGTGGTGGGTGGTGGGTGGGGGGCGCCGTGAACAGGAAGTAGAATCCGAACGGGGAGTAGAACTCCAAACCGGGGAGTCACCAGCGTGTTGCAAAAAAAAAGATGTTACGTCCTGCGACGTTTCCGTGACAACGCGCAGACGCAGGACGTGTCTATGCGGATCCACCGCCAGCCCACCGAGTTGCGGACCTGCGTCAGCGCCCGGACGTACGTCTGCGTCGTCTTGCACTGCGAGTTCCAGTTCTTGCCGTCGATGCCCCTGCAGCCGCCTTTGAAGGGCCTGGGGGTCCGACAGCGCGTCTCGTAAAAGAACTGTTTGATGTCCTGCGTGGCGCTGATTTTAAACTTGGCCAGGACGGCGACGGGGTAGCCCCCCGTGTCCACCGCCTGGGTTTTGTTCGTCACCCACTGGCTCTCGCTGTCGCACACCGAGTATTCCCCGCGGTAGCTCTTGTGCTCGACGTAGCGCTTCTTCCGCGTCTTGTTGCCCGCCGCCGCCCCGTCCGACCCGCCGCCGCCGCCGCCGTAGTCGTCCGTGAGGTAGAGCGGCGGCGGCTGCAGCGGCGGCCGGTCGCTCAGCAGCACCCGGGGCGAGTTGTACCGCTTGTGCTGCCTGAGAACGTCCGAGTTCAGCAGCATCACCTGCTGGTCGGCGGCGGCGCTGCGGCCCCCCGTCCCCCACTGCTCCGCGTCGCCCTCCAGGGGGAGCAGGATGGCGGGCAGCGTGTCGGGGGGCTCGCTGTCCCTGCTTCTCCCCTGTTGGCTCTGGTTCCCCCTGGTCTTCCCCCGCGTCAGGTCCGCCTGGAGCAGCTGGATGATGAGGGAGTTCAAGGGGTCGGGACTCGGCTGCTGCTGCTGCTGTTGCCCCCGGCGACTGCTGTCCATGTTGGTCGCCTGGATACCATAGAGGTACACGAGGACCATCACGTACAGCAGGATGGACATCACTAGATTCACCTGTAAGATCTGCAGAGACAGAGACAGAGACGCTTTTAAGACACTCGCTCTACTCCGGTTTGTCTTCATGACAATCGTGAAATACGGTTTTCTTGCTTCATGGACATTTGTCACAGACCCTCTACGAGGAGGAGGCACGCACGAGGCAACCTCCTCTCAGGCAACGATGCGTATGATATCTCATGCTGCGAGTACATCCCAGGCAGAGTCAATGTGTAGACGCCAATGGTTGCGATTGACGAGATTTTTCGCCGGGCGGCGCGAATGACGTGAATTGAGCGAAGGTGAAAATTCGCCTCAAGTTTCAATATTTAAACTTTCGCCCGAAGCCGAGTTGCGAAAGCCAATCATTGTTGAATCTAACTGCTGCTACGCTAGTAGCGCTGGAAGAGACAGTTATTCAGGCGTAGTCGGTGAAAGTCACCGAGCTGTGAGAGCCTACGGGTGATGTCATGTATAAATATATATATATTATATTATTGTTGTGAACCCAAACACGAGGGCATGAGACGTTCCGACGTTCGTGGGAATTCCACAACAAGTCTAAAGCAGAACTAGTGGTTAGTTCTTCTGTGGTGGAGGGCGGAAATGATAACTTACCACGTCGTAAAGCCACAAAGATAAGCCCCGCCCCCTCTAAGCCGCAAATGAAGCAAATTACCCGAATGACGCGAATAAGCCAAAAATAGTCAACGCAGCATAACGAAAAGTTATTTTAAAGATTGTGTCCATGCTCCTACGAACCTGTGGAGGCAACACGACTACTTGGTTAGGTTTAGGTAAAGAACGACAAAATTCGGGCTGAAATAAAGTACATTCTTTACATAGATAACGCGTTAGTTAAGTTCGTAAGTCACGCAAAACAAAAGTTTCGTAAAAGTAGCCACCGTTGACGTATACAGGACACAAACGGCGGTCTCCTGAGTGAAAGGCCCGTGTTTGATTCCTCTCCTCGACGACTTTGTCACTCTTCATATCGTCATTTCCAAGAGGCAGCCCTCGATCTCTCGTGAATACGAATTCCGGTCCTTCTCATTGGACAAAGAACAACCTGGGCGAGGTCGAATAGGACGCACGCCATTTACATAAACCACAGGAAGTCTCCTTTACACGACAGCTGTGGATTCAGTGTTCCTGAGGATATCGTCATCTCCGATGTCTGATAACTTCCGAACTTGCCGATGACTTTTTCACGTTTTCTTGCAGTTCCGAGTCGTCTGCACGTCTAACGTTCACCTTGAAGACGGGAACCGCTGATAGCTAATCCGACATACATTTGTGGCTTCAAAATAAAATCACAGGATATTTTTCTTAAATTTCTTCACGAAAACGTCATCATATTTTCTTTCAAGTCGTCAAGGGGCCACATAGAATGACGTGGCGGGCCAGAAACAGCCCGCGGGCCTTGTGTTTGACACCTGTGCCTTATATCATGATGTCAGTTGTATTTTGTGGTGCGTGCCACCCCTAGTGGGGCGCAGTGGTACTACAGGTGGGGCACAGGAGGAAGAGCTTTATTGTGAACTTCACATATTACACAAGTTCAAAGTACACGGATATAAATCTATAAGTCATTAATGATGTTGAAATGCCTGAACCTTTGTTCACATGTTTCCGTTACGCTGTAAACAGGTTACGCTTGCGCGACAGCCAAGATTCTTGGCGCCTCGCTGATTCTTGGCGTTTTGCCAAAAGCCATTCTCCGTGAGCTTTTCTGCTGTTGCCCTTCAAAACAAGAGCTCAACATTGAGCACGAATTGAGATCGCCTTTTCCACTGTTATACCTTCAAAATAAAAGCTCAATATTGAGCATGAATTGAGATCGTCTTTTCCGCTGTTGCCCTTCAATACAAGAGCTTAACATTAAGCATGAATTGAGATCGGCTTTTCCACTGTTTCCCTTCAAAACAAAAGCTCAACATTAAGCATGAATTGAGATCGTCTTTTCCACTGTTGCCCTTCAAAACAAAAGCTCAACATTGTGCAAAACAGGTTAATTGCAGCCACAATAAACTATTTATCTGTCAATGTGCTTTTCTTTGCACATAGATAACTTTGAATTGTTCTAACAAAGTGATTGCATATTTTGTTTACTTGAAAGTTAAATAAGTTATGGCAATGATTAGTTTAATAAAACTTAAATAATACACCTTTGTCTTAATAAACCCCTAGCGATGAAAGAATAGACAGCGACTTCTCCGTTTCTCACAACACAGGCTCACAAAAGATCTCCTCTCTGGACCCTAAAGATAGGCATGCTCAGTGATTGGACGATTACTTTTAAATGCAGCATCAGCCAAGAAACATGACGTATGCATTATGGTACAGTATTTCGAGGCCAAAAGGCTAACCAGTATGTGCTTGTTGTAATATTCATATTCTTTCATTACGGGCTGTCAACCCACGTATACAATCTATGACAATGTCAAAGGACAACAATCCGGGATCAGCGTTCTCATCTCATGTGTCACCCCGTGTAATTATAGTATTCTGACAGAGAATCAGGTGGTGATGCACATTTCATGTCTCACAGAACTTGTGATGTTCTTTGTTGCAACGCACGCCAGCGCGTTCTCACGGCCATCAAGCGGCAACACCTCACTTCAACTCGAGATCCCCCTGGAGCTCCAGGTTCCTTCTGTTCAAGAGAACCACAACAGGAAATGCAGTTTCCTCTCATGCAGTCACATGCGTGTTCGTATAATGGACAAACAGGCGGCTGCGGACATAAAGATGGCATTTGTTCCCATCAGCAACGTTATGGGAGGGAGGGAGGGGGGGGGGGGGGAGGGGCATCTGTTCAACAACAATGTCACATCAATGGCTCAGAAATGACAAGAACACACAAACACACACACACACACACTCAATACCTTGACGCATACTGTAACCCTGACGCTTCGTGTTAACCCTCAAACAACCCTTTAGTCTCGGAGTCATAATTATATGAACACGCGGACGTCACACACCCACACACACACACACACACACACACCCCGCGCCGGTGGAAAGCTCGGCACGTTCAGGCGTTCATAAATCCTCTCACTGATCTGCTTTGAAGCTGTTTGAGGTTCGTCTAGTTTCAGGAACCCGTCGGCCGTTGCAACAACTCATCTTTTCCAGAACATGTCCAGTGTTTACATCGTGAGCGCTAAGATGTCGGTGACATTGTTGCGCAATGTCAAGGTCAGCAAAAGTGATCAAGGTCATGACTATATATATATATATATTACGATAAGTTGAAATACTGTGGTTATTGCAGCCTCATTATAATATTATGACATCTCCTCCCACGACTTGAGAACTCTTCTTTTGCAGCAGGTGCTTTTTTTTGGAGCAGGTTGGGCTTTTTTTCGGAAGGGGGGCTGAAAAGAGACATGAATGTCTGAGAAACATAATGTGGTTTTTTTAAAGCATTAAAGACTAATATTAATAAGTATCCAATTTGTTATTGTAATGTTTTATTGATGCACACATGTTGTATACAATATTACTTTTTTTAATTAATTTGTATATATATATTTTATATTTATACTTTGTTGATGGTAATGCACAATTTTATTGTAATATTATGATAAATTATTATTATATTTTACAGAATTGGTCTGTTAACTCTAAACATTATTTGGGTGGCTGTTATAAAGTAGCAGCTGAAAGATAATGTGGTTTTTTTGCATTAAAGTCTAATATTAATAAGTATCCAATTTGTTATTTTAATGGTTTATTGTTTCACACATGTTGTATACGATATTACGTTGTTTTTTATTATATATATATATATTTTTTTTCTTCTATATTTTATTGATGGTAATGCACAATATCATATACAGGGATCAAAGAACAAGTGTACATTATGTATTTATGAATGATTTGTAAACCTTTAAGAAATTGTTTGGTACACATCTACAAACGTTACATTGATATTTTTGTAGCACTTTGTTCATTATTATTATTGTAATATAATAAATTATTATAAAATTATTATTATATATTACAGAATTGGTCTGTTAACTTTAGGCATTATTTGGATGGTTGTTATAAAGTAGCAGCTGAAAGATAATGTGTTTTTTGTTGTTGCATTAAAGCATGTAAACATCACATTAAAAAGCAGCATTTGCTCTCTATATGTCAGAAACACAGCAGGGCAAAGGGCAAAACTGCCCCTAAGAAATATAATGTTGCCTCTGATATCACGAGGAGACGAGAAGAAAATGTCCCCCAGAATGTCTTCTAATAATTTAACGAACTTGTCAAAAACATCGTAGCCTCTGTGACCCGGTCCAGTAGATTTTCTCCGTCTTATTATTGCCATTTTTAAGAATATTGCTCATATCCTGTAAGCCTGAATAAGTATATATATTATTTTTGAACAAAGGTTAAATGTTATTTCACAAGTTTAAAAAAAGTGCCCCCAATTCCCTTTTCAATGCCCCTGGATTTCAGTCATTGGGAGACAAAATTGCCCCCTAAAAAAAGAAAAGTAAATGTCCTCCTCTGCTTCTGGGTGCCATACATTATATTTATATGTGCCTTGCAACCCAGCCTGGAACTCTGGACGTCCTTAAGATGTAAGAGAAGCAGATATGAAGAGCCCCCGTGGCATTTGGACGAGTTTCCCCTCCCCCTTGTTGTGACACGGCCTTCGAGTTTTTAGGCTAAATTTATTTCGGTGATGAGAACCAAATGTGTGAACTAGGATCTCTCTGTTAATCAGGCGCCTGGCGCGTGAAATCTGCATCTGTTGAGACAAATTAATTTCCCCTCTCAAGCCCCGGTCGTCGTTTATGGTGTTGACATTCAGACAAACCATGTGTGTGTGTGTGTGTGTGTGTGAGAGGAAACCCGGCTGGCAGATGTTAATGCTGCCGAGAGAAAATAAACTATATGTCGGTGTGCAGACGCATATCGTCAGCATGTCACGAGTCCACCTGTTTCATAAGCATGAAGGTCAATAAGAGACACGCCCTGTATTTTATCTTTATTTAACAAACCGTGAACACCGAGCGTTTAGTGAACGGCAAACTGGTTCCTCTCGTCTCCTCGTCTGTGTGACAGGCGGCAGCATGGAGTCAAAGCAAGATGATATATAATCATGTCAACATCATAAAATAGGATAATGGACTGGATGAATTTGGAAAGAAGTATCTCTTTGTTATTCAATTAGTTATTTTAATGGTTTGCACACATGTCGTATACAATATTACATAAAAAAAAAAAAAATGGTGTATGTTTATATATTTTTTAATACTATATTGATGGAAATGCAAAATATCATATTCAGTGTACGTTAGGTATTTATGAATGATTTGTAAATCTTTAAGAAATTATTTGGTAAACATCTACGATATTTGTTCATTATTATTATTATAATAAATTATTATAATAAATTATTATTATTCATCATAATTGGTCTGTTGACTATCGGCATTATGTTATACATAGATATATATTATATATATTATATATATATAATATATATATATATATAATATTATCCTGAAATGTCCCCACTGTGGGACTAATAAAGGATTATCTTATCTTATCTTATTTGGATGGCTGTAAAGTAGCAGCTGACGATGACCTCGTGGCTCTCAACATGGCGACCTCTTCCTTCGCCCTCCAGTGTGACCTTGAGAACGAGGTTCAAACACTCGACCTCCAGACGTGTGTGAACAACCCTCCAGAGAAACCGTTTGTTCAGAGCGGTCCACGGGGGAGCGCCGAGCTCGAGGTGTCCTGATGGATTTAAATGGTTCCCTTCGGCCCAACAAGAGACACGCAGCATTGTCTCCGCCCACCGAGGGCCTTGTAACCCCCCCCCCCCCCCCCGCGTTCATACTGTACTGTACAAAAGAGCAGGCTTGGGCAAGAAGAAACATCTGAAGGGGGGAGGGGGGGGGGGGGACTCACTACATTCCTCACATTCATCCGCAGGTCATCAGAGAGTCTGCTGCGTTTCCGTTTTCGTGCCTGAGAGCGCTCGGTTGGTTGTTTTTTAGGGTGACACACTTAATTGGTTAATTGCTCTCAAGGTGAAATCTATTTTTTCCGTGTGATTCTTTTAGATGTTTCTGGATTCGCCTGAAAACCGTCCCAGGAGTTTGCGTGGGACTGGAATGCAGGGTTCGGGGAGCTTTGTTTCTCGACACCACAACGCCACCGGTGAGGAGGCCGGGACTCAGAGGAGGACCGAGACCCTGATGGCAAGCCTTGCATTCATAGAAGTAGGCCAACAAATAATACGAGTCTAGCTACGAGCTCGCACTAGCTCGTAGCTCGCGCTAGCTATGAGCGCAGCAGTCAGATATCCGATTTGTGTCAGTGCTCCATGAGATCGGCTTTTACAGAGAATGTGTGTGTGTGTGCAATGTGAGGAGGCGGAGCCTGGACACAGACGAGAGCGTACATGTACGGCGCGGGCCAGGTGGTGCCAAGACGTTCAGGTTTCCCCCCCGCTCGTCTTTTCTTTTAATTTCTTTCAATAACTCAGCCAGGGAGGAACACATCCGGCTACACACACACACACACACACACACACACACACACACACACACACACACACACACACACACACACACACACACACACACACACACACACACACACACACACACACACAAAGAAAAAGAGAAAAATGGCCTCCGTCACGAGACCCACGTTTTAAATATTTGACACATTGAACCATCAGGAGTGAGACGGGACCTTAAAGTTAAGGAGGAACATCAGGTTTCCCTTTGAGGAAGAACAAAGCGTACAATGTATGCCCCCCCCCCCCACCCCCACACACACACACTCCCTTTGCTCTCATTATGGTTTCATAAGGAGGCCGGTCAGGTCGACGTCCAGCCGGCCTCCCACTCCCCCTGACATCACCCCCCCCCCCCCCACATGAAAGCGTAACATGTTAACTCAGGCCAGCCACACACACACTCTCATGACCTCCTCGCAGAAACAACGGCCATGTGGTCAAACTTCTTTATGAATAAGATAAAATGTGCTATTTGAGCAGCAAATATCCCAAAATACTTCCTCGGATGCAAGCGGGACTTAAAAAAAAAAAAAGGTGCAGGTGTGTACACACGTGTGTACATACACGTGTGTACACACCTGTGTGTGTGCACGTGTGTGGCTTCCTGTACGCACTTCCTCCATCAGTATGTTGTTTGCTCACTTTTTCACCGCCGTGTCCAAAATACCAGCGCTAATCATCTGCCGACAAACTGTGTGTGTGTGTGTGGGGGGGGGGGGGATTGACAACACCTTCTCCACGCTCACTGAAGCTGTTCATCTGATTCAAAGCTCTTGGAGTTGAAGGTTTTCGGAGCCGCCGCACAAGTGGGTGGGGGGGGGGGTGGGAGGGGGGGAATGCTCAGTCGGCGGCCCGCTTGCACAAATGCGAGACTGTTACATTTTCATGCACACAAATAATACGACGGGTGTCTTGCACGCAGGTCTGGTGTGAGCCCACAGGGGGAAGCGGCGGGCTCTCCCCCCCCCCCCTCCTGAGCTTTTAACTCCTGAGGGGATTGGTGCAGATAATCGCCCCCCGGCGCTCCGGCGTCCCAGACGGGTTTTTCCCTTATTTTTCCTCGCGGGTCAAGCGCCGTTATATCATGCGCTGTGTGGCGGAGATCTATCCACAGGGATGGGTTACATGCCACTGGGGGGGGGGGGGCTGTGTTAACCCCCCTGTGACCCATGACCACTCTCCCTGGGGCCTTGTTTTCCACCGCAGGACAGAAGTCATGCACCTCCTCTGGAAACAGCCACGGCTAGAGGTGGAGAGCGCTCGTAAAAAGTTTTCAGCGCGATGTTATAACACAGTTATAACAACAGTTATAACAACACAGTTATAACGCCATCAATGATTTAAAAATAACCCCCATGAGTACTTGTCACGCCGTCTTCATGGCTCCTCTTGCTCTCCAACAAAGTGTTTTTCTTCTTCTTCCTTCCGCTCTACTCTTTCACTGCAGACGACGCCAATAAAAAAAAATGTATAGATTTGGCTGACACCCCCCCCCCCCCCCCTCTCTTTGAATGTGCAGCGGTTTTGTCTTTTCTAAATAAATCATCTCACAAGTCATGAAACAACTTCCTGAGCCAACACACCGCTGAGAGAGAGAGAGAGTGTGTGTGTGTGTGTTGTCGGTGGACCCCGCGGCGACAGCAAGCCGGATCATGTCTGGATGTGTTGAGTTTATGTTCGTGTGTCTTTTAAATGATCATCTTTAGGAATTCAAATCTCACGCACATAAAGAGCGGCTTCAAACACACACAGGGGGGGAATAAAGTGTGTGTGTGTGTGTGTGTGAGTTTAACTGGCGTGAGCCTCGAGCCTCGAGCCTCGACATGCACATCACCTCTCTCAATCCAAGCCTAGAGATAACAGCACCAGTTGACTCTCCTCGTTATCTCTATGATAACGAGGAGTCAACTGGCGTTGCTCAAAGTGACAAGAGGCAAGAGGCCGGTCCATAAACATGTGACTCTCCAGGGATCCTCCACTGGGACTCTGATCTCAGTTTGATTTCATTCATCCTGGTCCATTATTTAAATTAAAATACACACCAAAAATCATATTTTAAATCAACTCATTTCCATCGTGAGTTGCTTCCAAGGGCCAGAAAGTTGAGTATCAGAGCCATGGAGTAAATAATAAACAAACAACTGGTCTCCGTAAGGTATATTATATATTATATATTGACACTTTGCATTGTTTGTTTATTGCACATTAAATTATTTTCCATCATAGTCGCTGGAAGTCCTTGTTACACAGTCCAGGCTGGAGGGACGATGAGTCAGCAGAGGATGGAGTCCTCCATCCTGAATGATTATCGATCCCTCCAATGAATATATACAGAAAGTGTAAATGCAGAAATTCTGATCACAGATCTATTCAATTATAAATGTGCCTAAGAGGGCTTTACAATCTCAAGACATCCCTGACCTTTGACCTCAGGAAAAACAAAAACAAAAAATTCAGTGAAAAAAAGTTGAGCCATGAGAACGGCTTTTACAGGGAATATTGCCGAAGAGGTTTTTAATGTCGTCTTTGTGAATCAACGTTTTCTGCTTCTTTTTTTAATCATTTTAAAAGTACCGGTTTAGCACCGGTATCGAAAAAGAAGAAAAACCATACCCATCCCTACTCGTCACTAGCGTGTTATCGATGTCCTCAAATAATCGTATTTCCTAAATTCTTTTGAGATATTTGATCGTTTGTATTTCAGTTCCTGTGGGAACAGAAGTGGCCATAAGTAACTCCACATTTTAATGGAGCAAATAGGAGTTCATTGGTGAAAAACGTTGTGATTTAGGCGGTTACGTTAGCTAACGTCGCCTCTCACATCTCGTTTCACCCCCAGGATGTTAAGCGAAGCGAATGGAAGGGCAGAATTCCTATCTCGAAAGTGAATTCCCATTTGAAGGTTTGGCTGCCACCAAGCCAGGTGAGTCATCCCCACGGTCCCTTGAGCAAACTTGTTTGTGTACTGCGTTGGCGTGTGCGTCGAAGACAATGACAGCCGCGTCAACGTCAACGCTCGGAAGGAATCGGGAAGATTAGCGAGCGCGTCGTGGTCGACACGTTGTGTGCAGCGTGTGAAACACGCCAGGCCAAGGGCAGAAAAAGGAAAAGTGATTTTCCCCCTGATGACACGAGGAGAGGAGGCAAAAAAATGCCCCATAATTTAGGTAATTTAACAGCGTTTGGGTTTTTGTTGTGTGTGTCCTATCTGTATTGTCTGTACAAAAAAAATCAATAAATATAATTTTGAATTATAAAAAAGCAAAGAAATAAGTTGTAATTGTTAAAAGTTGTTTAAAAAATGGAATAACAAGAAATCACCAACAAGAAATAAGAATACAATTAAATATGATAGTCTGATTTATGTAAAAAAAATCTAAGAAACCTTTGAATCTGTAGACGACTGCCTAATAATCTTATTATTGCCTAATAGTCTTATTATTGCCTAATAGTCCTATTATTGCCATTTTATGACAATTGCTCAAATACTGTAAGCCTAAATATGTATAGTTATTAATATTTCACAAGTTTCAAGAAGTGGCCCCAATTTCTTTTTAAATGCCCAAGGAGTGAGTCAGTGGGGGCAAAACATGCCTCCTAAAAAATATGTACATTTTCTAATCTTAGCGTGTGTGTGAGTTGAAGAGTAAATGCACATATGTATGTACACACCTACATGTACACATTCCAAACAAACGCACACCTTGCAGCGAGTCTGACGACAGAAACCAGGGAGAGTAGAAAGTGGGAATATCTCTGCTGTGTCTCTAAATATCACGATTCCCAGAGCAGGAAACTTATTACACACATTATAAATCATGTAAACAAGTTTTTTTTCCCGACTTGTGACTGGAACAAACAATAAAAGGTTGACAGTGTTTGCAAACATGACCCCCCTTTGTCCTGAAGCATCCATTGTGACCGTTGAGTCGTGGGTGTCGTGGTGAGAGGACGGCGTGGAGCCGCAGACACGCCGACAATCAGTCACTGGGACGACTTTCTGTTATTTCTAAGCTTTCGATGGTGAAATAGTGAAATTCCAGCTTGAGGACGAGACAATGGCGCAGACAATGGGTTTTCATAGCTGGGACCTGTCTGTCAGCGAGTCCATCCATCAGCTCAAACCCACAATAACAATTGACGATTGACCTCCTTACAAATGCTTTACACCCATGACCGGTCCCACG
>NC_079397.1:17058296-17065796 GCF_029220125.1 Pseudoliparis swirei
ATGGGGGGTCAAATTGACCCGAGTAACAGGAGGAGGAGATACATTCTATTTAGTTAGGAAAGTATTTTAGGATGAATATGGGAAAAAAAATGCTAAAATACTGCTGAGTTGCAGCACCATTGTATAGAAGAATGTATAAATGTATATATCCGTCCTTTCTCTTTCTATGTTCTCACAACATAAAATTATATGAGAATAATGTATTAATCATGATTAATCCACAAAAACCTGTGATTAACCCGATTAAAATTTTTAATCGTTTCACAGCCCTAGTACATATGTATATATATATATATATGTGTATCTATATATGTGTGTGTGTATATATATCTGTAATGTATGGATCAGTGTCCTGTTTTGTGTGTTCTTTTGTTTATTTCTGAAATTTTTGTATTTGTTTCATGTTAATATATCTAAACGAATAAGAAAAATGTAAGTGAAAACAGTAAATATATATATATATATTTATGTAACATTGTGTCCAGTTTTTGTGTGGTTTATATATATATGTATTGTTTCCTGTTTTTTAAATTATTTATATATACAGGACTGTCTCAGAAAATTAGAATATTGTGATGAAGTTCTTTATTTTCTGTAATGCAATTAAAAAAACAAAAATGTCATGCATTCTGGATTCATTACAAATCAACTGAAATATTGCAAGCCTTTTATTCTGATTTATTGCTGATTATGGCTTACAGCTTAAGAAAACTCAAATATCCTATCTCTAAATATTAGAATATCATGAAAAAGTATACTAGTAGGGTATTAAACAAATCACTTGAATTGTCTAATTAACTCGAAACACCTGCAAGGGTTTCCTGAGCCTTGACAAACACTCAGCTGTTATAAATCTTTTTTTTTACTTGGTCTGAGGAAATATTAAAATTTTATGAGATAGGATTTTAGAGTTTTCTTAAGCTGTAAGCCATAATCAGCAATATAAAAAAAAATAAAAGGCTTGCAATATTTCAGTTGATTTGTAATGAATCCAGAATGCATGACATTTTTGTTTTTTTAATTGCATTACAGAAAATAAAGAACTTTATCACAATATTCTAATTTTCTGAGACAGTCCTGTATATATGTGTATATATATTTATAACAACACACATAAACAGGACGCAATGATACATATATTTATATATGTCCTGTTTTTGTGTTTTATATGTGTGTGTATTGTGTCCTGTTTTTTCTGTTCATTTCTGACATTTGTAACGAATAAAAAAAATGTAAGTGAAAATAAATTAAGTGCTCAAGCGGCGGCAAATGAGCCTTTTCGTGGCTCTAAAGTGGCCAGTCCACGTCTCGCCGGTCAATCACAAACCTAACCTGAACCACGTTCCCTTCACTTCACGACATGTTTCAGCTTTGAGTTTCCTTCATTGTCTGACAGCAGAGACCGTAAAGCTCAAAGACGAATGACCCGTCGACTATTTGGCTGCAGATTTGGTCTCGTTTTGATTTGGCAAATGAAAAAACTTCATATGACGTTTATGTTATACGTCTAAAGATGAACCTGTTTTCAATTTAGGATATCTTTAGCTACAAAAAGGATGAATGACGGCAGTAATAATGGTTCTGAAACGTGGAGCCAATGTTGAAATGACTTCAAATTCAAGTATTCTTTCAGCACGGTTGCAAAAAAAAGGCCTGAATATTTAGAAGTTTATGAGAAACTGACTATCATTTTCACTTAATTTATTGTAATCATTATAATGTGAATTATATATTCATCTTAATTCATTTTTATTTTCTATTTTCCCTTGCCTGGAAACCAATTCAATTCCACGTACATGCATACACATCAAAGTATTTAGTTTAAAAATAAATAAATTAAAATAAAATAATTTTAAAAGGCTCACACACACACACACATGTACACACACATTATTTCTTTCTTTTTATTTTATTTTTCTTTTGGACTCTTATGATGTTTTGTCCACTGTTCCGCCGTCTTCTAGGTGTTATGTCTATGTATTGTCTTCTGTCTTATAATTAAAAAAATCAAAAAATCATTTTAAAAATTCAAAAGATTTGAATTGCGGTCACATTTAGAGTCCAATAGACCATGAAGCGGGGTTTACTTTCGGGTCGGGCTACTCTGTGATTGACAGCTGGCTTCTCCGTGTTTGCAGTTCATGAAACGTGCTAATTGTAACATTTTGCTCGCCTATAAATGTTATATATTTGTAAATGTAAATGTAAAATATTAAATAAAATGTAAATTTAAATGTCCTATATTCGATATATTTGATTGTACTCGGCTCCAACCCCTCGGGTCACTTTTGGTTGCAAAAAAACCCAAGATGGCGACATCCATGTTGACTTCTTTAAAACCTCGACCTGACTTTTAAACAGTTGGCGTTTAGTAAACATTAGTTTATTAACAGCATCAATCCGTCTATAAATTATCCTGTGTTGGTCATACAGCGCTGTGTTCTGGGCGATGCATGAACTAAGACATTTCGGATGACCTCATTTGGCTCCCAGCGGTCCAATAACTTGACGGATGCATAAAATCCCGGTTTGGAAAACTTTCATGATGGACAAAAGTTTCGGGGATTGGCGACACATAACAGCCATGTTTAGAAAATACCAAGGAGCAACTATATAAGTCTACACCTCATGTCTTCTTTAGATTGAGATCCTACAACGAATGTTGGCATATCAGATCCAATGCGTCCTCTCCCAGGCACCCCCCGGGAACTCAGACTTAGTAACAGGGAAGGTTTGAATTTGAGGAAAGGCGTTTACCTCCAGCTACAGGACGGCACAGTGACGCTTTACACATCTGATGACGTCATGGCCAATCAGCTCATGAAGCACCGACTGGTTTGATCCACATCTCTCACACAGGGGAGGTTTTGACGCCGAGTGGTGGGGGGTGGGGTGGGGTAGTTAAACCTCGCCCCGGGTTTTAGCCACATGGTTGAAGTCCCAACGGCACGTTCCATCACATTTCAAACACAGTGCGTTGTGCACGGAGGCCCAGGGCCACGTACAAAAAATGAGCTCCATGTCAGAACAAGCACGATGGTAAAAGTGGAATATTGTTGGAGGGGTGGAAGAAAAGAAAAAAGCCGCTTCCAACGCACTGTGGAGGAAAGATGTGTTGCTGAGCGTCACCGCCGTCGTGTGAGCTGTTCTTTCCCTCTGGTTTTACGATGCGTGTGAGTTCAAGCTGAACGTTGTAACAATGAAGCCCAACTAGTTCAGAAACTAATCATGATTTCATATCTTGTCCTCCTGAGGCGTAAGGCTATTCGTGCTTTGGTAGAAACCCATAGAAACTAAATAATACAGTGAACTCTGGTTTGCATTGAGCTTCAGAACAAAATATTTTGTGATAATAAAAAAAGAGGAACTTGCTAAACCACAAATGGCTATATATATATATATATATATATTTGAATATATATTTATATATATATTTATATATATATAGATTTTTTAAATATATTAATATATATATATATATTTATATATCTATATGAATATATATATATATATATATTTATATACAGGACTGTCTCAGAAAATTAGAATATTGTGATGAAGTTCTTTATTTTCTGTAATGCAATTAAAAAAACAAAAATGTCATGCATTCTGGATTCATTACAAATCAACTGAAATATTGCAAGCCTTTTATTCTGATTTATTGCTGATTATGGCTTACAGCTTAAGAAAACTCAAATATCCTATCTCTAAATATTAGAATATCATGAAAAAGTATACTAGTAGGGTATTAAACAAATCACTTGAATTGTCTAATTAACTCGAAACACCTGCAAGGGTTTCCTGAGCCTTGACAAACACTCAGCTGTTATAAATCTTTTTTTTTACTTGGTCTGAGGAAATATTAAAATTTTATGAGATAGGATTTTAGAGTTTTCTTAAGCTGTAAGCCATAATCAGCAATATTAAAAGAATAAAAGGCTTGCAATATTTCAGTTGATTTGTAATGAATCCAGAATGCATGACATTTTTGTTTTTTTAATTGCATTACAGAAAATAAAGAACTTTATCACAATATTCTAATTTTCTGAGACAGTCCTGTATATATAGATTTATATATTTGTATATATATATTTATATATACGTATATATATATATAATTTCTTAAAATATGTTTATATGTATATATATATATTTAAAATACATTTATATATAAATGTATATAAATATCCCAATCCCGACATACATTAACTCTTGCTATTTACATGTAACATTTGCATAGAGAAAACAGTCTTTTCCTTATGCTTCATAATACATTCATAATAATAATATTCTCCATATTTTTGTTCCGCAATCCTCCCTTCCTCAATGGCCATGTTTTTAGGGTTGGGGCCGTGGCTTCGGGGCTGGGATTAAAGTTAGGATTAGTCTCATGTTGGGGTTAGAGTTTAACCTGGAAGAGAGGACGAGGGATTGGGTGTATGTGTGTGTCAACCTCGGGGGTCTGAACATCTGTCAGCTTGAATATCAAAGGTGGCCACCGACCCGTCCGTCAGTCCACCCGGCCGACACCTACAGGGCCATATGAGCAATTATCATATAAATGTCAATAATAAGACTATAAGGCAGTAATAGACTATTAGACTATAATAACACTATTAGACAATAATAAGACTATTAGCCAGTAGTCTACAGATTCAAAGTGTTTTCAGAGATTTTTTAAACATAAAATAGACGATCATATTCAATGTTATTCTTATTTCTTTGTGGTTATTTATTGTTATTCCATTTTTTTAAACAACTATTAACAATTATAACGTATTTCTTTATTTGTTAAATTCTAAATTCTAAATATATATTTTGTGTGTGTACCTACCTAATACAGGAAGTACAGATTGAACACACAATATAAAAAAATTAAAACGCTATTACAGTTTTTCTCCATTGCTTTGGCTCAATTCTTGAAACAGAATTTACATTCTCAAAGATCTTAGTGCATTTGGTAAAATAGCATATATGGTTCAGCACAACTACATAGATCCCCTTCAAAAGGTCATATCTCACCCAAAACAGTTAACTCAAGCTTCAAACCCAAATCATTTTCTCATAAAAATAGTCAGTGCCCCCAAAATGAAAACTTCCTTCTCGATTGCTGTGGCTCATCTCTCTCGGAAAAAAAGGACATTCTCAAAGCTTTAAATACATTTGACAAAATAACCTAGATGGTTTAGCAAAACACTATGGCACACCTGCAAAAGGTCATATCTCTCCCAAAACACACAACTCATCAGTCAAAACTCATTCCTTTTCTCATACAAATAGTCAGTGCCCCCAAAATAAAAAGTCCCTTCGTCATTGTTTAAACACTGCAGGTCAAAATGTTTAGATGTTTTGTCAGTATGGCAGTGGACCATAGAAATATCCCTCATGTGCACTTTTCAATCTTGGCTTAGTCCTTTGACACTGAATGGTTACTGTAGGAGATGTTGTCTTTCCAGAATACTATGTGTATCAAACAGAACAAAGATTCATTCAAGAGGAGCCAACAAGGTTTCACATCACATACTGTATTGCACTTATACTGCCATGGAAATTGTTACAGTAATTGCAAAACAGAAACAGAAAATGTGTACAGCAAAAAATAGTGTCAAACAAAAAGCACATAAAAAATAAAATTAAGTATAGCCTACACGACTGTAACAAAACATACAGTAGGAAAGTAAAGCAAAGCTGGAGTTCAAAGCTGGAGTTCATCCTCACTCTCCTGCTCAACATGGCATCTGATGTTCTCCCTTGCGATGCAACGGGGGAAGAATCGCCGTGCATGCCGCAACCATCCCCTGCACCGATCTGCTGTGACATCGGCACAAGCAGCATCCATTGCCTGGAGAAGGGACCTCTGGTTTAGAGCCCGATGCTCATACACCCTCCACCACCACGCACCCTTGCTCCTCTTCCTCTTCTTCTTCCTCGAACAGGCAGTTGCCCTTGTTCGTTTACCTGGCCAGGTGCTTCCATGTTCATACTGTAAACTGGACTGAACTTTGTCAAGCCCTTGATTATTGATGGAAGCATTTATACTCCTGGATAGCACCTGTCAGCTAACTAAAATTACTGTGTGATTGGTGATCGGATGTGAGAAAATCCCCCTTGATTAGTAAAGTTCTAGTTGAACCTGAAAATGAAGCCGATGATCCAAGAGATCCATATTACAGAATATACCATGATGTTTTTCATGGTATTATGTGCCTGAACGATTTTGACAGAGGAGTGAACTATTGTGCAGGTGATGATGTACACAAGGAAATTATGCCAAGATGTTTTGCAGAGAACAACCACTTGACTGAGAAGCAACAGTCAGTTTAGACCAGCCAGATGTATTCCATTGGTAATTGGGCTAACTGAAGGCAATTGTACCGAACCGTTTACACAGATGTGCTAAATCATTTGAAATGTGTGCAAGCTGTAGGCAATTGTACTTGTCATTTGCAAGGAGTTTCTAAAACAATTGCAATTTGATGAAAGGAATGAGAAATTCAAATCTGTTGTGAACAAGTGCCCAGTGGTTTGGAGGTTTGCACGAGTTGTTTTGAGAATGTCATTTCTGTTTCAAGAATTGAGGCAAAGCAATGGAGAAAAACTGTAAATTATCATAATTCTGGGGCATCTGTTGCCTCTCCTCGTGACATCAGGGGGAACATTATATTTCTTAGGGGCAGTTTTGCTCTTGTGTATTTCCGACGCTGTTTTAGGTGACAGGTTTGAGGGATGAATATCCTGTCGTGTGTATATGTGTGTGTGTGTGTGTGTGTGTGTGTAAACTAGCCAGACCCAACACTTGTGTCTACCTGTGCAGAGAGAGAGGGGGGGGGGGGGTAAGTGTTTGAAAGAAAGTCCATCGAAGCGTCGCGTTGACGCGGCGACGCTTCGATGGACTTGAGGGAACCTGAGCGACGTCTTTGCAGACGTCACTCATGTTCACTAACCTGCTAGAGGAGGAAATAATGAACTTGACCCCAGCCGTCTGGCAAAAAACACATTTCCCGTAAATCTATTAGAAAAGTCCTCGAGCTCCACTTGACTGTCATCACCAAACTCTTCAAGGTCTCAAAATAAACAGAAACAACTTTGAGAAAATGTTTTTTTTTGTTCAAGTGCTCCTCGAGCTGGAGCACTCCTCGGGTGGAGCTCGGCCGCTGACGGTGCGTCTGAAGGTGTTGGTCGTAGAAACAGGTGGCAAGAGGTGGTACTTGAATTTAGTTCAACTTCCTGTCACCCGCCAACTGTTTCCTCTTCGGAAACATGTCATTCACAGCTGGTGCTATAGATCTAAACTGGATCTTGACTAAATTATTCAAGTGACCTCATGTGAGTCGGGGTCTGGATCCAAAAATCACGAGAACCTTGGGTCACGGGGTTTCCTGCTGAGCAGTTTTTTTGTTCACTGACCCCTGAGAGGTCTCACACCGACCCCTGAGAGGTCAAACATTGACCCCTGAGAGGTCTCACACTGACCCCTGAGAGGTCTCACACTGACCCCTG
>NC_079397.1:17070796-17126369 GCF_029220125.1 Pseudoliparis swirei
TGTGGTGTGCAGTACCTGGGAGACAGCATCATCCGTGGATCTGTTTGGGCGATAAGCAAACTGCAGCGGGTCCATGGAGGAAGGGAGGAAGGCGCAGATGTAGTCCTTTATCAGCCTCTCAAAGCATTTCATGACCACCGAGGTGAGGGCCACCGGTCGGTAGTCATTCATACATGCTGGAGAAGCATTCTTGGGCACAGGGACAATAGTGGATCTCTTGAAGCAGGCGGGGACCACGGACTCAGCCAGGGAGAGGTTGGTCCAGGTGAACAATAGATGTCATGTGACCAGATGAACAATAGATGTCATGTGACCAGATGAACAATAGATGTCATGTGACTAGATGAACAATAGATGTCATGAGACCAGATGAACAATAGATGTCATGTGACTAGATGAACAATAGATGTCATGTGACCAGATGAACAATAGATGTCATGAGACCAGATGAACAATAGATGTCATGTGACCAGATGAACAATAGATGTCATGTGACCAGATGAACAATAGATGTCATGTGACCAGATTAACAATAGATGTCATGAGACCAGATGAACAATTGATGTCATGTGACCAGGTGAACAATAGATGTCATGAGACCAGATGAACAATAGATGTCATGTGACCAGGTGAACAATAGATGTCATGTGTCCAGATGAACAATAGATGTCATGTGACCAGATGAACAATAGATGTCATGTGACCAGATGAACAATAGATGTCATGTGACCAGATGAACAATAGATGTCATGAGACCAGATGAACAATAGATGTCATGTGACCAGATGAACAATAGACGTCATGTGACCAGATGAACAATAGACGTCATGTGACTAGATGAACAATAGATGTCATGTGACCAGGTGAACAATAGATGTCATGTGACCAGATGAACAATAGATGTCATGTGACCAGGTGAACAATAGATGTCATGTGACCAGATGAACAATAGATGTCATGTGACCAGGTGAACAATAGATGTCATGTGACCAGATGAACAATAGATGTCATGTGACCAGGTGAACAATAGATGTCATGTGACCAGATGAACAATAAATGTCATGTGACCAGATGAACAATAGATGTCATGTGACCAGATGAACAATAGATGTCATGTGACCAGATGAACAATATATGTCATGAGACCAGATGAACAAAAGATGTCATGTGACCAGATGAACAATAGATGTCATGTGACTAGATGAACAATAGATGTCATGTGACCAGGTGAACAATAGATGTCATGAGACCAGATGAACAATAGATGTCATGAGACCAGGTGAACAATAGATGTCATGTGACCAGATGAACAATAGATGTCATGTGACTAGATGAACAATAGATGTCATGTGACCAGATGAACAATAGATGTCATGAGACCAGATGAACAATAGATGTCATGTGACTAGGTGAACAATAGATGTCATGAGACCAGAAGAACAATAGATGTCATGTGACCAGATGAACAATAGATGTCATGTGACCAGATGAACAATAGATGTCATGTAACCAGATGAACAATAGATGTCATGTGACCAGATGAACAATAGATGTCATGTAACCAGATGAACAATAGATGTCATGAGACCAGATGAACAATAGATGTCATGTGACCAGATGAACACTAGATGTCATGTGACCAGAATGAATCATTCCAGAGTAACAAAACAAATCTATGAATATGAAAGAAATGATGAATAATGAGTAGTAGGCATGGACCACGAACCAGATCTCCTCTCTCTCTCTCTCTCTCTCTATCTCTCTCTCTCTCTCTCTCTCTCTCTCTCTCTCTCTCTCTTTGTTGCTCCATGACGGGATGGAGGCCGCCAACCCTCAACCAGGAAGTGAGACCCTTACACCGTCTGAGCGAGGTCACAACCAGATGAGGCCACGGCTTTTTACGATGGAACACAACATTTACACAACAGATAAACTCTTCATTACAGCTGTGTGTTTGTAATTGTAAAGAATGTGGATAAGTGGTTTAAATGTGTTGTTAAGTCTTTGATCTCACGTCTTTTTCTTCTTCTTCTTTTCCCAATTTTTTTTATTACAAGACAAAAGAGAATACATAGACATAACACAGAGAGGACGACGAAACAGTGAACACAACATCATAAAGTCAGAGTATTGTGTGTGTGCGTGTGTGTGTGTGTGAGTGTGTGTGTGTGTGTGTGTGAGTTTAACCCTTGTGTTGCCTTAGGGTCATTTTGACCCGAATCAATGTTTCACCCTCCTGTTACCTTTATATTTACTAACATATTTTACCCTTTGGGTTCAATTTGACGCCAGCAATAAAAACCTCCAGAAAATTATTAGAATTAATATTGTTTTCCAAGTTTAAGTGTGAGGCACTTTATGTTTGTTTGTTGACTACCGAAAGAACACCGACATTAAACATTGAATGGGGTCAAATTAATCCTAAAGCGGGGGGAGGGTGTAATATTGATTCGGGTCAAAATGACCCTAAGGCAACACAAGGGTTAAAAAAAAATGTTTTCATTTTGTATTTAAAGAAACTAAATGCATTGATGATGGCAGATGTATAAGTATGTACATGGAATTGAATTGGTTTCCAGGCAAGGGGAAAAAAATAAAAATAAAAATGAATTATGATGAATTAACTAATCAACAAGATGAGTGTTATGTTTGTAAAAATATAGTGAATGATGACCAGATGTCGTGGTGTTCTGATCTTTGATCTCACGTCTAAAGTTGTATTTTATTTCCAAATACAAAGAGAACAGTGTGTGTGTCGTCTGGTCATTCGTTTGCGAAATAACTTTTTTTAACCATTTTTTTTAAACGGAAGAAGATGAAAAAAATGGCATAATAAAAAATATGAATGAACTTTGTGCTGCAGGTCTAACACTCAAACAACCAGAGAGGCCAGAGATGTCCTCGAGATCGCCAGGTGTGCCGTGGGAAAATGTTCAATTTCACTTAATCGGTCCCAAAAATATCTTATTTAGTTGTCGTAAATAATTTGCCTTTGTTGAGCGTTAATATCGTGGCCGGCCTTGTAATTCAATACTCCTCTGTGCCCGTAGGGGGCGGTAGGGAGCGCAGTAATTACGTAAACATTCAATATTGTAGAATTAAATGATGTGCTGGAGACGCTGTGCTGGAGAGAAAATTAAAATGCAGACTCTGAACTTAGATTTTGTATTTTTCATTTGGTGTTGGCGTGCCACGGGAATGTTTTTATTGTAAAACATGTGCACATTTTTTTTTTTTAAACACTGGAATAGACCACTTCACAAAGTAAAAAGGGGTGCAAGCCATGAGATGGGCCGATGGATGACAGAAGGGAGAGCTTCGAAAGGGCTGATCCCAATCTACCGCTTCATGGAAGCACTTTCTGCACTTGAGTTTAGCATTTTTAAAAACTTTTTAATTTGTTTTAGTTCAGCAGAACAAAGTGCAGCCACTCAACGGTGACATAATGTCCATGAAAAAAACGTGTTCAACGTGAAGGTGGAAACACTGAAATCACGTCTCTGCATCCGCGCCAACATAGAAACTCGTGGAGAAATGTTTACTTTGTTTTGGTTTAATTTCTCATTCTTTAATTGTAAGATATATATATTTCCACATTTCCAGAACATGAATGCAAAATGAATGAATTTGTCCCCCACGTGTATATTGTATATTTATTTCCCCCTGAATGACTCAGCATTATTCATACGTCTTAAGAGTTCCTTTAACGCCGGGCTTTGTTTCGGCTTCATCACCGGAAAGGACGTTTTTAATTTTTAACGAGCACAAATGGCGCCTCGGGGCTCCGAGCGGGACGCCACAACTGTGTAATTATCATCCTGGGCCCGCGTGAGATCATGAAATATGAAAGGGGAGGGAGGTGTGCAGGGGGGGGGGGGGGGGTGGAGTCAGCTGAGAGAGGGGTGGAGGACGAAGAAAAAGAAGAGGAGAAGCCGGGAATGATAGAGTGGAGAGAATATAGTAGAGATGTAAGAGGACGTGTATGAGAAGAGACGTTTATATTTAATGCAGAGAATATTTCGAAATAACATCAAAGGCAAATAGTTACGTCTAGTTGCAATAAAATATAGATTTATTTGACATTTAATTGTCGTTGGCGACTCAGCTTTACTTCTTTATTTATTGAGAATAAAGGATATAATGAAAGAGAGGGGTGTGTCACTTACACAAATATTATACACATCGAGCTAGAAAGAAGTTTCACATATTCACAACAACATTATTGTTTTTATTAATATTTATGAATGAAATATTTTGTGAGCATCATTATGGAATATATTATACAAAATTCTTGGTTTTGTGAAGAAACCAAACATCCCATTTCCCCCCTGAAATATGAATTCAAAATCAACATAAAATAAAAAATGCTGATATAATGAACATGAGCCTGTTGGGATCAGATGTAATTCCAACTCTTCATCGACCAACTCCAGCTCCCTGCAGGCTTTAGAGATCTAGAACCAGTGGAGCGGGAAACCCAGGAAACGGCACAGCCTCCATTCAAATCTTTGTCTTCCTGTTGGCATGAGACTAAAGTGCAATTGGTGTTTTTGGTCGTGACTCACAACCTTTCAACCACGATGAACAATACCGCCTTCAATAAATCACTTAAAGCAAAGCTTGCGAGCCACTTCTGGCAGATCACCCGAGTTCAGGGCTGCTGTCACCCGGCGGTGGAGCCTCCTCCCCGTGGCGTGGACCCTCCTCCCCGTGGCGTGGACCCTCCTCCCCGTGGCGTGGACCCTCCTCCCCGTGGCGTGGACTCTCCTCCCCGTGGTGTGGACCCTCCTCCCCGTGGCGTGGACCCTCCTCCCCGTGGCGTGGACCCTCCTCCCCGTGGCGTGGACTCTCCTCCCCGTGGTGTGGACCCTCCTCCCCGTGGCGTGGACCCTCCTCCCCATGGCGGTGGACCCTCCTCCTCGTGGCGTGGACCCTCCTCCCCATAGCGGTGGACCCTCCTCCCCGTGGCGTGGACCCTCCTCCCCGTGGTGTGGACCCTCCTCCCCGTGGCGTGGACCCTCCTCCCCATGGCGTGGACCCTCCTCCCCATAGCGGTGGACCCTCCTCCCCGTGGCGTGGACCCTCCTCCCCGTGGTGTGGACCCTCCTCCCCGTGGCGTGGACCCTCCTCCCCATAGCGGTGGACCATCCTCCCTGTGGCGGCGGACCCTCCTCCCCATGGCGTGGACCCTCCTCCCCATAGCGGTGGATCCTCCTCCCCGTGGCGTGGACCCTCCTCCCCGTGGTGTGGACCCTCCTCCCCGTGGCGTGGACCCTCCTCCTCGTGGCGTGGACCCTCCTCCCCGTGGCGTGGACCCTCCTCCCCATGGCGTGGACCCTCCTCCCCATAGCGGTGGACCCTCCTCCCCGTGGCGTAGACCCTCCTCCCCGTGGCGTGGAGCCTCCTCCTCATAGCGGTGGATCCTCCTCCCCGTGGCGTGGACCCTCCTCCCCGTGGTGTGGACCCTCCTCCCCGTGGCGTGGACCCTCCTCCCCGTGGCGTGGACCCTCCTCCCCGTGGTGTGGACCCTCCTCCCCGTGGTGTGGTCCCTCCTCCCCGTGGTGTGGACCCTCCTCCCCGTGGTGTGGACCCTCCTCCCCGTGGCGTGGACCCTCCTCCCCGTGGCGTGGACCCTCCTCCCCGTGGCGTGGACCCTCCTCCCCGTGGTGTGGTCCCTCCTCCCCGTGGCGTGGACCCTCCTCCCTGTGGCGGCGGACCGCCTACTCTTTGCCGCCATGCCTGCTGCTCACAAGCTACTCCTGTCAATCTGAAATACTATCCTCTGGAAAGGTCATCCAAAGATCATATATCATGAGGACTTTATTTGATATATTTGCACAGGTAATAAAACAAAAATATGCCATAAAAGAGCATTTTAAAAGTGTGCTGGTGTAAAGTCCTTTTAACCAAAAAAGAAATGAATCGGTGACCATTTAAATCAGATTTTGTCCGTGAAGAAAAAATATTAATATACATAAACCCTGTTGCCAGACATCAAAAGATGACAATTGATTATTAAGCCCTCTGAGGAGAATTGGTACTTTGTGAGAATGGGCTATACAAATAAACTGAATTGAATTGAATAACCTCAAAACGGGAGTCTTTCTCGAAATCCCGACGCGATCACAACGCCCACATCCGAAGATCACATGAACCGGATTGGATGTTGTTTGCACAGTAAATTCCATGTGATTTATTTTGGCATCCGAGCATATGCCCGTTGAAAAACACGCCGCGCGTTTGTTTCTCCGTTGAAGCGCAAACAGCGTTCCTGTTGCAGAGACCAACACGGAGGTCATTGATGGCGCCGAGGTTTCTGTCACGCCATCGTGTCGACTCTCTCTCTCTCTCTCTATCTCTCGCTCTCTCTCTCTCTCTCGCTCTCTATGAAAAGGAGTTATGAATGAAGCGCGCTTCATTCATAACTCGGAACGTGCGAAGAAGACTATTGATGAAGGCCGACCGCAGCGCACAAAGGAGAGGGAGATGAATGAGGCTGATGGATGGTTTTTAACAGGAGGTGGGAATGAAAGGGGGCGGGGCCAGGGGTGGGGAGGGGGGGGGGCATGATGGAAAGCAGGTTGTGTAGAATGAGGGCAGGGAAAAGGAGAAGAAGAAGAGAACGTCGAGTAAGAGAAGATGGAGAGGGCTTTGCCACTCCGCTCTTCTGCCTCCCAGACACGCAGACAAATAAACAGAAGAAGAAAAGAGAGAGTGTGTGTGTGTGTGCGTGTGTGTGTCTGTGTGTGTGTGTGTGTGTGTGTGTGTGCTTATTGATCATGCAACCTGTATCTTTGAGGGAGTGAAACACCTCAGTGAACGCACACACACACACACACACACACACAGACCTCACAGGGAGCCGGTGTGTTGGTGTTGACACAGGCAGGACGTCGGCGCTGGTTCCAGACGGTCCCGAGGGGCTGAGTTTACCGAGTGGGACAGTGTGCGTGTGCATGTGAGCACATGTCTGACGAGAAGCCTTTCATTTTCTTCTTTGAACGTGTGTGTGTGTGTGTGTGTGAGTGTGTGTGTGTGTGTGTGTGTGTGTGTGTGCGCAAGTTTTTCAAGGTCAAATTTGTTTTGACATACTGCAGTCAAGCGTCCTAATGAGGTTTTTATATTTTTTAAACGTTTGTGGTGCGTTTGTACTCCACACGTGTGTCTATGTTTACGGTGGGTATTATTTCCCAAATATTTCCCGGACATTAATTACAGATAAGATAATTATTTACTGATTTGCAGTTTCAAAATAAAACAAATCCTCCAATTTTTTTATGTCATATATCTTTTTCCTTAAACCAAAAAGACGTATAAATCCTTAGAAGTGAAGGAAAAAATGCATCCGATGAAAAAAATATATTATTATTGTTTCACTGACAGACATTAAGTGATGTAAAAAAAACTAAATCCGAATCAGATGCCAAACTGGACACGTACACACACAGTGAAGAACACAGATATTCATATTTACTCGTATATATTTCTATGCACTAACATATGAACCCTTATGCAGCCGGCCTGTACTCCTATCCAGTCAGATAGTTATGGATTTATTTTGTAATATCTATCTTCAAGATTTCCGCCCCGACCCAAATACAGGAACTTAGTTTGCATTTCAAAAACACAACGTCTAAACTTTAATGAATTAATAATCCGCTCTCTTGGCAACTCAAATGACCTCTGAACTATAGCACCACGTTTATTTGTATTGCCAAAAAAAACACACGTTTGTCTCAATGCTATGTGATGATGATGATGATGATGATGATGATCAGAGCAGAAGACTGCATTATTCATCTTCCTCTCTCGGGGGGAGAGACCGGAGCTGGAGGAGTGATGGAGTGAGCGAAGGTAGAAAAGTAGGAGAGAGGAAAGGAGGAGAAATGAGCGAAGAGCACAAAGAGGAGAGAGAGAGACGGAGGGAGGAGGAAGAAAGTGTAAAGACTGTTATTAATGATTTTAATGCACGTTTGTTTCCATTTTAAATGGAAAGGAGCTTCGCCGGTTACCCTTTTGACTCTTTCTCCGAAGCACCGAAGGCTCCCTGGAAGAGTTCAGGAAGAGTCTGGTGGCCGAACTGGAGTGCCGAGCGAGCCGGAACAGGAAGAACTGGAGGTGGATTGGAGGTATGCCAGTTGTCTGGTGATAGAGTGGCATTTCAAAGTCGGGAGAAGCGATGTTTAATGAAGGCCTCTCTCTTTTCTGAGCGGTCCGATGCGTCTTCACCAGCAGGATAGTGTGTGTGCAAGAGAGTTTTCTGTAAATCTCATCCATATGCCTAATTGCCTTCACCGCCATTGGCAGCGCTGTTGTTTACGGTAGTTTTACAGATTTTTTTCCTGACCCACCGTGCCGCTGATTGAACGGCAGACGTTGGATTTTTTACGAGATGTATATTTTTGTACGTTTATGAACAAGACCGGTGGAGGGTTGGTGGAGTTAATCGGTCGGTATGTTTTCATGAGGTTGGCAGCCTTGCATTGAGCTCTCATACTCAACAATGTGCTGCTTATGGGAGCATTTTGTTTTAAATGCATGTTGCATGGAATGTAATTACAGATCCGGAGGGTCACGCCGTACCTACAGCCCACGCGGTCGCATATCTAGAGAAACAGGCGGAGCTCCACACCTCGATCACTGGCATACATTGTTTATTGTCTTCAAAACACCGTTTTTACGCCCACTTTTTTGCACATTGTCACAGGCAAACCTCCAAGGAAATGCTCCACACAAAACAAAAAACCCTGAGACGACCATATGACGCAATATATATTACACTATATAATAAGAATAAACATTTCAGACCGATGCATTTCATGAACAAACATCAAATGAAATATGAGGCAGACAACAAAAGGATCATGTAATTAGTGTGCAGCGCGTGTGTTCATGTGAAAGTGAGCACGGCCAATGTTTGCTCAGCGATGTTGGATTACACACCTGCGGTGATTCCTAAGCCGCGGTAATGACTAATCATTTCTACCCTCACCCGATGCCCAGGGTTCCCATGAGCAAGGCACGAAACCACCAACCGCTTAGGGGGAGGCAGCTCCAGTTGCATCAAAGCGTTGGCACACCGGGCTGCAGCCAGTGTGTGTGAGTGTGTGTGTGTGTGTGTGTGTGTGTGTGTGAGTGAGAGTGTGTGTGAGTGTGAAATAGGGCGTTGCTGATGGATCAAACCTTCCCTGTGCAAATAGAAGTTTATTTTATTTAATAAGACGTGCAAACACACACGACTACGAGGGGGGAACCAGCGGTCACATTATATGAGGTTGTGTGTATTGCGTCAGATTGCCCAGGTGTCGTTTGACTTTTGATTAATCAGAGACACGCGTGTGATATTAAAATACATATTGCAGTGTGTGCTCTGTGGTGCCAGAGGTGTTTCCTGCCACTTCACTGGGAGAAGCTCTCGGAAAGGAATACGCAAGAAATGAATGAATGAGAAATGTATTTTAATTAGTTCATGAGTTTGATTTTAGGTCATTAAATCTTTTAAAGTTCAAAAGTGCAGATACAGTCAAACAAATCCAGACACACATATTCAAGAGGAACTAACTCTCTGGGTCATTTTCTCAATTTTACACCATTTCTTAAATTCACCTTTTTAAGCCACTTACATATGACACATAAAAAAATGCAGAACAATCTCATCTCTCTTTATAAAATGAGGCTCAATTGTCCTCAGGCACGAGTGAAAAGAGATAATTTGGCCCTCGAGCTGAACATTGAAGTTCATATTTCTTGTGAAAACATTCCTTTGCTCATGTGGATGAACTGTTAAGGTGTTTGAAATTGGTTTATCGAAAAGTCTTGGGTTGACAGAAGAAGTGAAATATATGAATAAAATGCTGGATAAATGTAAATAAATGTCTAAACCCACTTTTTTCTCACGTTTTTTCACCAAAATGATTTTTTAAAAAAAGGGACTGAGACGTGACTTCACACCGCAGATGAAGCTTCATGGAGGGGGGGGGGGGGCAAATGGAAAATGACCATTAGAAATGTTTTTATTTTCAAATAAATATATATGATACATAAAACAGTGGGCGGAGTCTCAACAAGGCAATGGCGTAGTTGGTAGTCGGCATATTCCACGATCCAGAATCCCCGATCGACGGTTTGGAGGCAACATGTGGCCCGAAGCCTCGAGAGTCTCTCCCCCAGGAGACGAGCGTCCACATGACACCCGTCACGCTGGTTTTGAGGGATTGCCCCAAAAAGATCAGACAATCAGATTACAGTGTTCTTCTGTTTTTCCTCCATTCATTTGGGACTCCAATAGTTCACGTACCGTCGCTATCGTCCCTCTCGCTCATTGGTTTCCCGTCGACGCTCAAGGAACCTTCTTCAACAGATCTTTGTGACCAGCGTTCTCTGTCCGGGGACCTTTAGAGAAATCAAGTTACCTTTGAAAGCAGACGATGACCCGGTTACTTCCAGCTAATTAAAAGTGAGACCCAGGGATGTGACCCTCTTTTATGTTCAGCGAGGGTTTACTCAGCATGCAGGTGGGATCTCAGAGGATGAACGTCCACATGTAACCGATCTGTTTTGGCTCAGGAGAACCAGCTTCAGTGAGCCCATAATTCTTGGTGCCACTTAAAGTTAGGTCAAAACCGAAGCTTCGGGGGGACGAAGAGCCGGGGGGGGGGACAAGACTAGAAAAACATAATAAACACGTAGTTACAAACAAAAAACAAAAGAAAAACGTAGTTACAAACAAAAAAACATAATAAACACATAGTTACAACAAAACAAAAACAAAAAAACGTAGTAACAAACAAAAAAACATAATAAACACGTAGTAACAAACAAAAAAACATAATAAACACATAGTTACAAACAAAAAAACACAATAAACACATAGTTGCAAGCAAAAAAAACATAAGAAAAATGTAGTTACAAACAAAAAAACATAATAAACACGTAGTAACAAACAAAAAAACAAAAGAAAAATGTAGTTACAAACAAAAAAACATAATAAACACGTAGTAACAAACAAAAAAACAAAAGAAAAATGTAGTTACAAACAAAAAAACACAATAAGCACATAGTAAAAAAAAAGTGTACAGATTTTAAAGCCCACTGAATAAAATAAACTGAATAGAATATTCTGTGAGCTGTGAAAGTGTCAGTGACAGGATAACAAACATGGACAACCTTGTAATGGATTCATCAAGTGGTTGTAACTCTCATCCAGATTTACTCTCTTCCCAACACCTCCTCTGATTGGCTAATGGCCTGGGTGTTTGGGTTAGATGGACCCAACCGGGTTTCAGAGAGCTCAGCCAAGAGGCCCTTTGTCCTCTGCCCAACCTGCCTCCAGGATGTGTGGAGGTGTTTTCCCTCTTGTGCTCTGGAGATATCACTGATGTTGCGTGTCTGACCGCAACTGCAGCCGATTAAAGCGCTTTGAGCTTTGAAACCGACCATTTTCCAGTGGAGATGCCGATCTGTTGGGTGGACCAGATTTACAGGAAGACGTGGAGGAAGCTAAATTGTGCTTGTAATGAACATTTTTTAAAGGATGCTGAGACTCTTCTTCCAACAACCCTTCAACAGTAAATAATAGGAGTAAACAATGGGAGCATGTTCTGATCTGGCACCGCGAGGATTATTGATATCCTGGAGCAACTCAAACTCCTGGGTTAAATTCAGGAACCCATCGGGTTGTGTTGGTGGCTTTGGGACGCAGACTCTCAGGTTGGAGCCGTTGCTCCTGACTTAATTCATTCCGCCACTAGAGGGCCGTGTCCCTTGAACATGAATTCATTTCATTGGGTTGTTACCTTCGCATTGAAAATGCGGAAGGTAATGTTTTGATCGCCGTGTATTAATTTATTTATTTGTATGCGTGTTACTCGCATAACTCAAAAAGTATTAAACCGAATCGCATGAAATTTGGTGTGATGATTGGTTATTATCCGGGGATCATTTGATTCGATTTTGGGATCGATCTAGTCAAAGTTCAAGGTCAAGGTCATGAAAAGGTCAACATCTTCTTTTTACCATAGCACGGTCAATTTGTATCCAATTGGCATGCAACTAATGCCAACGTGTTCATAATTCAATGCCCAATCTTGTGATATGCGAAGGTATGCGCTCTACCGAGTGCCCGTTCTAGTTTCTTCATGGGAGGACAGGTTGTAAAAGTTGCCATTGTTTTCTTTCCATATGTTTCCTGTGCTCCTGCCAGTTTGAAATGGACACCGTCCCTGGACCACGGTCCTGGTCCTCCCTCCTTCTCAGACAAAGATTAGATCTGATTTATGCTTCTGGAACGCCATGTGACACGATGACTCACCATTAATTACAGGCCCAGACATTAGGTCTCACGGTCCTTCTCTCCGATTGGCTAATCAGCCGCTGAGGCCTGTTCTCATGGTGCTCTTCTGTTGGCTCTGAACCAATCGAGAGGAGCCGTGCACACAACTGTATTTGGTTACTGCTGAAACTAAAAGCGGCAAAACAGATTTTTAAAGATTATCTTCAGTCATTTTTGTCTTTATAGCTGCTGGTATTCAAACTCCATCCGTCCTCCAGACCCCTTGAGGCCGACCTTCAACTGGATATTAAAATGCAGATGTGATTGGCTCCATGAAGGAGTTTGAACATATTTTATCGTGCGTACGTTAGCCCACGTTAGCGCACGCAAACGCACGTTAGCACACATTAGCGCACGTTAGCTTGCTTGCTAACTACCGTACTATTGATTTGTGTAGCACGCCGGGTCTGAGTGGAGTTCAGCTGGTTTTGTGACTGTCCAGTAAACTCCAAACTGTGGATTATAATATATATACATATATATATATATATATATGTATATATATATATATACATATATATATATATGTATATTGAGTGTCCATCCAAACAATACATGCCACAGCAGACATAGAAACGAGCCACACACAACGTGACATGGCCGAGAGGCAGTTTACCTTAAGTTACACATCTCTAGTCTTCTTTTTTCTTTTTTTTTTACTGTCCCCCATCCCTCTTATCCTCTTACTGCATTCTTCTGTCAATGTGTGTGTGTGTGTGTGTGTGTGTGTGTGTGTGTGTGTGACAGTGATCTGTGGCTTGGGGCTGAAAAAAGACAGGAGGAGATGTGCAGAGGAGAAAAGAAAAGAAGGGAGGAGGAAGCACCAGTGCGATGGTGGAGGAAAGATAGGGTCACTTTTACACAGGCACACACACACACACACACACACACACACACACACACACACACACACACACACACACACACACACACACACACACACACACACACACACACACACACACATATAAATAGTGCTCCCGTTCACTGTTAAACCCAAAGAGACACTGAGGGGTCCATGCAAGTGTTTAAAAAACAACACACAGAAAAGACGAAGAAGAAAAAGACCACGATGAATATGAGGAGCTTTGGTGAATATTATTTGTATTTTTCTAAAGTATAAAATACATCATTTAAAAAAGAACAAACAGAAAACACAATATTCCATGGCGGTTTGAGTTTTCCCAGCGAGTCGTTTGGTCCTCTTCCCCCGGGGCCTCGGCTCCTCGGCTCGGCCTCATGTTTACACTCTTCCAACACACACACACACACACACACACACCTACACACACACACACACATTCTCGCTTACATGAGCAACATTTAATCTGTGAGGGAAAAAAACAAAGTGTCCGTTGCTTACACACAACATCTCATCAAAGTGTGAGGATCCATCGCTCTGCCGCGGTTTACAAAACAAAGCTCCGGCACGCCATGAACTTCACACGCCAACAGCAGGAGAAAACAATAGATTTCATCTGACAACAAACACACAATCACATGGCCACCACTCATGTGTGATCAGAGCGTCCAGCCCTCCGCGGGGTTCTGTCTCTTCTCTTTTCTCCCTCTCTGGACTCGATGTCTTTACCCTGCACTCACGTCTGAATTCCACCGTTTTCCCTGAGGACGAGACGCGACCGAGGCGAAGGCGAAGCAGCGTGACGGCGAGCGGACAGAAGAGCGTCGGGTGGTTTCAATTATTTTGTGTAAAAAAACGCCTTTTGAGGGATTCTTCCAAACCAGTGGCGTTGGTATTTGGCCCCACTGGGCACCAGTATGACGGGGCCCCCAGTGCACCACCAACTACCAGTTACACCAGTGGTCCCAAAACAAACGGATACGACCCGCCTCCACATTTGGCCCCGCCCCCTGAACAATACCAGAGACGCATTATGTTGTTTTTTTCCAGTCTGGCCTCGCAAATCCTAGACTTGGGGGGGATTTGGTTTTTATTTATTTCATAAATAGTGTTATTTATTTCCTGACTTCTTTTTCTGTGAAGATCCCGCAAACGGTTATTAATATTTGGTTATGTGGCTTTCTGGAAAACAATAAATGTTTGCATTTAGGGACCCTGTGATCGTCACACTTTTTCTGTTACACACTGACCCCCATCAGAGAAGGGGAGAGTGATGTGGCCCTCACAGGAAAAGTTTGGGGACCCCTGAGTTACACACTCACCGATAGCATCGCCCCGTCACATGACGGTGGACAATATCAACGTACACATTACCCAGAAACCATTGCACCTTATCGAGATAATCTGTGTGGCATTGTGTTTGGTTAAAACCTCCGTCATCATAATGCAAAATAGCAATTTAACGACAATACGAGCCTCCCTGATGATGACAGTTCATATTTTCAATTGATGCGACAGCAAAGCATCAACATCACACGAGGGAGCGCAATGATATGACAAAAATGCCAAAGAAAATACTTTTTTTCCCTTTAGTTTAATAGGTTTTTATTTTATATATTTGTGTTGGTACTTCATAGTTTACGTATAAATATAAGCAGATATTTTTGTTCTCGCTACTGACTGACTAACAACCAATCAGAGGTCGGTTTCTTTCACAGCTTCCAATCACGGTTGAGCTCCTGAACCGTCGGCTGATCGTCTGTGAATCCGGATTCTGTGGCTCTGATTGGTTGTTCATCTTCGGGTGCGATGGAGTCTCATTCGCAGCGCTAGCAGGAGGAAAGGAACCCGATGTTTCGTCATGAAGGTTGTCTGTTTCATATCGGGGTGGAGTGACACTTTGAGCTGAATTAACTAATTCAAATTCTTTAAGTGGCTTTAAAACTCTGTTTAAAGGGCCAGCGCTCCTCGATGAGTGACAGCTGCTGGAGTGCAGGAGGCGGGGCTAACAACAGCCCTTCTTCAGAGATGAGGAGAGGTGAGTATGGCAGGTTAAGAAAGGTCTCTCTCTCTCACTTTCTCTCTCTCTCTCATTTACATACGTACACACACACACACACACACACACACACACACAGAGCATCTGTTGTAAGGGCCGGTCCAATGCCACGCATCGCTAACCTGAAGTGTGAGACCAGCCGGACCTAGAAACGGGAGAGGAGAGAGATGAGGGGGGAGAAGACAGGTGGAGGAGGAGGAGGAGGAGGAAGAGGAAGAAGAGGAGGAGGAGGAGGAGGGGTAATTCAAGGCCGCAGGTTTAGTTTACCTGTCGTGGCAGCCAGACGGCAGGAGAGCTACTGCATTAGATCACTTCCCCAGATAGGTGTGTGTGTGTTTGTGTGTTTGTGTGTGTGTGTGTGTGTGTGTGTGTGTGTGTGTGTGTGTGTGTGTGTATGTGTGTGTATGTGTAAGAGAGTGTACAAGAGGGTTGCCGGGTTAGATTGCCCAGTCCGATTAGTCTGCACTTCCCATCTGGGAGTAGGAAGGTAACAACAGGTAACACTAGAATAAGTGGTCCTCCTGGAATAAATGGAGGCTTCTCTCCAGTGAAAAGGAAAAAGGGAATTGGGAAACGCAACTGAAACGTTTCTGTAGCAGCAGGTGAGCAGCAGGTGAGCTGCTGACTGAGCCTCCAGCTTTATGGGTTTGAAGTAACAAAGAATTGAGACAGTAAATTAAATCAAACTATTACAGGAATACGGTTTGGAACGGACGACAAGTTATCTTTATTTCTTGGGAGTCGTTCCTGATCCGATGTGAGGTCAAAGGTCAGGGATGTCGTCTGTGTACGGATTGTAAAACCCTCTGAGGGGGATTTGTAATTTGTAATATTGGGCTATGCAAAATAAACTGAATTTAATCATATTCACACTCATGTCTTGAAAACAAAGTGTGTACACAGCCTGCAGGGACTTTGCTTTAGCTCGGTACGCTGTCAGCTTTATTTTATAATAAACCAAATCATTACATTTCATAACATGTGATCTGTAAACGGGTTTGTGTGCTCATAGCAGCCGACATTATCGCACGTTAACATAATGACGTTGTGCCGCCGTGCCAGCCGAATCAATGCAAGAGTCAGAAGCCGCCGCGGCGTTCCTCTCATCACTAAATTAAAGAGAGCCGCAACATGCGCTCCAGATATGTGCAGATTCTCCCGTGAGCGTCGGAAAAAAAGCCGATATTCTTTTCATGTCGGGGCCAAAACTGACTAATAAAAACGTCACTTTAGTGGATTTGCGATCGGCCGTCATGACGTATTTTGGAAGAACACAAAACGTGGAGGTTGCAAATGTTTCATGAAATATGAGAACAATGTTGTCGCCTGCCGACCCACTGCAGATGAAGGCCTCTCGGTTCCGTTGGTTCCAGTCGGACCGATCCTGAACGCAGTCGCCAGATTTCACAACGTGGATGAATCATAAAGTGACACGGTGTGTTCAGCTCGTGTTCAACTCAAAATGTTACAGTTCCTTCATGGAAATCACGTTTCCAGACGGCATTTGCGGGAGATGCATTTAATGAATACACAAAATAATGAAACAATAAACTGGAGTATGAAGAATGAAATCATATATTAACTCCTAAATTAAACGTTAGCACCAGTCCACTCAGATACAGTAAAGAACCGCCAGTAAGCGGCGCGATTAGAGGTCGAACACAGGCCACCTCTTACAGGCACCTTATTTTTCATTATACTTTTATGACTGAAACCGAACTGATTTATTACCGAGTAATCAAAGACACACACACACACACACACACACACACACATGCTCTATCGAGGAATAACCTGGCTCGTAAAACAAACAGGAAACACGTTGGTAGCTTGACAGATGCTGAAGTCATGCAGAGACTTCTGTGTGATGTTTTCACCTTTAGGGGTTTAATGGCTTTTTATTCGTCTTTTTGGTCTCTTTTATTTGCATTCGTTGCAAATAATTCAAGAAACCTTTGATGATGTCATCTCAAAACAACCGTATATTAGGTATGATGTCATGGTTAGAGGTTCTATCAATACATCGCATTAAGATACGGCAGCAAAGAACTATTCGTAACTCAGCCTGACCTTTTTTAGTCCACCACGGGCTAGCTCATGGCCGCCGCTCCGATGTTGTAGCTGCTAGCTACTAGCCGCCGCCATGTTGAGAGCTGTGTGGAGGCAACAGATCCAAAATTAGTTTTTAAGGAAAGTTAACATTCACATCACCTTGTAACTTAGCCTGAACTTTTTTTAGTCCACCACGGGCTAGCTCATGGCCGACGCTCCGATGTTGTCGTTGTTTGTTAGCTGCTAGCCGCCGCCATGTTGAGAGCTGTGTGGAGGCAACAGATCAACAATCTGTATTTAAGGAATCTTAATGTTTGTGAGAACGGGCTATACAAATAAACTGAATTGAAATTAACAATTATATCACGTTGTAACGAAGCCTGACCTTTTTTTAGTTCACCACGGGCTAGCTCATGGCCGCCGCTCCGATGTTGTAGCTGCTAGCTGCTAGCCGCCGCCATGTTGAGAGCTGTGTGGAGACAACAGATCAAACATTTGTGTTGAAGGAAAGTTAACATTCACATATCATTCGCATGTGCATTAACTGCCGTGTATGTCGATGTATGCCCCTTGTAACTGACCTTCAGTTGAGGGCGAACACGACGTCGATGGGAGCGGTGAGTTTGGCTTGTAAACTTTCGGAAGCACAGACCCATAAAACCGTCCCGCTCGACGCCGCCATGAACTCCATCGTGTTTTACCGTCTTTGCCTTCATACTCTGGTTCCCATTAAACAACGGGCCGTAAAGTGCTCGCTGAGAACGGGGGAACGTACAATGGGGAGGAAAAGGGTGTTGCCTGTGAAGTTGTTGGAACTGAGAGTGACAAAACAGAGGGCAAAACAGCAGAGGTCGACGCAGACAGGAAGGGTGTAATGCACCAGGACAAAGTATTCTGTGCAGACTCATTTATTCAATATTGTCCGAAGCCGTCAACCTGATGCGTTCCTGTAAGAACACTTGAGCTGTGCAGTGCAGGGCAGCTGGTTTGCTTCTTGACTCGACCTCTGACCCCAAAACTAAGACCATGAAATCGACTATATTCATTTTCTGGGCATCAAAAAGTGGAACAATTTGAGAAACGTGGTGATAAAGAATAGGTCGGTGCCATTTCAAAATTCTTTAATATTTAGTTCATATTCCTTTGAAAGCATTCACGACAATATCCTTTGGACAACGACACCTAAAAAGGCCGACGAGTCACGCGGGGCGATAGCAAAGCAACCCGAGGGAGCAGCAGGCCGTGGACAGAGGGGCTCAAACACACAATAATGGCACCCATCGCCAAAAGTATTTAGCGACAGAGTTAAAGCATGAGCAGCATCACACTCGTGACGCTGTCCTCGACCTGCGTTTCCTCTGGGCAGGATGAGACAGCTAGCTTACGTTTTCCTTATGAATACATTTTAATTCTTACATGGCACTGACAGTACAAGCGTTCTGATTGGCTAACGGGGATTCGTTCCTGATCCGATGTGAGGTCAAAGGTCAGGGATGTCTATGTGTACAGATCGTAAAGCCCTCTGAGGCAAATTTGTAAGACTGGGCAAAATAAAAATATATAAAATACATATACATACAGGACTGTCTCAGAAAATTAGAATATTGTGATAAAGTTCTTTATTTTCTGTAATGCAATTAAAAAAACAAAAATGTCATGCATTCTGGATTCATTACAAATCAACTGAAATATTGCAAGCCTTTTATTCTGATTTATTGCTGATTATGGCTTACAGCTTAAGAAAACTCAAATATCCTATCTCTAAATATTAGAATATCATGAAAAAGTATACTAGTAGGGTATTAAACAAATCACTTGAATTGTCTAATTAACTCGAAACACCTGCAAGGGTTTCCTGAGCCTTGACAAACACTCAGCTGTTATAAATCTTTTTTTTTACTTGGTCTGAGGAAATATTAAAATTTTATGAGATAGGATTTTAGAGTTTTCTTAAGCTGTAAGCCATAATCAGCAATATTAAAAGAATAAAAGGCTTGCAATATTTCAGTTGATTTGTAATGAATCCAGAATGCATGACATTTTTGTTTTTTTAATTGCATTACAGAAAATAAAGAACATTATCACAATATTCTAATTTTCTGAGACAGTCCTGTATATATGAAGATACAAAATAAACGAAAAAATAGTCATGTAATTTTTTTTTGAAATGCCCCGTCAGATATCAAAACACATTTGGAGGGAATTGATGACAGAGAGTAATTATTACTCTTAAATACTGATGAATGAAGAATACATTTGTCTCCAGAAGAAGGGGCAGTTTTCTCATCATGGGGTCGTTCCCGCTCGTAGACCCGTGGTGTTGTTCCGTGTCACCTCGGGGTGAGTGATGCTGGCCATCTGGGTTTAGCTACAATCTGGTACGGCACATCAAATGCTACATGGTCCCTTTCAAATAAAGATAATAATAATAAAGCTAGCAGGATTGTGCATGGCACTGGCATCTTCAACGGGAACACATTATTGTTTTAATAATAGGAGAAATGTGTGATCCAATATTATTAATTTTCTAGGGGGAAGTGTGGAGGTTTGAGGTTGAAACTGTTTTCAGATAACAGAGTAAAGTGATCCGGCAGAAACAGAAAGAGGCTTCTTACCCCGAGGCATCGGGAGAAGAGAGGAAGAACAGGCTTCCATTGTGGACTCTCCGCCTGCAGGCCTCTTGTTCTCAGAGGCCTGAGCTCACCTGGCGGAGGGTCAGCGGGAGCAGGACGTTCCCCCTCGGGGGGTCAGAGGGGTCAGAGGGTTGCAGACGACACCCGGACGGGACGACAGCCGAGAGCAAACGAGTCATCGATCCACCTCAGGGAGACATGGACGTGTTATTAGGGGTCCCTCAAGGCTCCGTCCTGGTCCCCTCCTCTTCCTCTCACGACCGGGGTCCCTCAAGGCTCCGTCCTGGTCCCCTCCTCTTCCTCTCACTACCGGGGTCCCTCAAGGCTCCGTCCTGGGTCCCCTCCTCTTCCTCTCACTACCGGGGTCCCTCAAGGCTCCGTCCTGGGTCCCCTCCTCTTCCTCTCACGACCGGGGTCCCTCAAGGCTCCGTCCTGGGTCCCCTCCTCTTCCACTCACTACCGGGGTCCCTCAAGGCTCCGTCCTGGGTCCCCTCCTCTTCCTCTCACTACCGGGGTCCCTCAAGGCTCCGTCCTGGGTCCTCTCCTCTTCCACTCACTACCGGGGTCCCTCAAGGCTCCATCCTGGGTCCCCTCCTCTTCCACTCACTACCGGGGTCCCTCAAGGCTCCGTCCTGGGTCCCCTCCTCTTCCTCTCACGACCGGGGTCCCTCAAGGCTCCGTGCTGGGTCCCCTCCTCTTCCTCTCACTACCGGGGTCCCTCAAGGCTCCGTCCTGGGTCCCCTCCTCTTCCTCTCACTACCGGGGTCCCTCAAGGCTCCGTCCTGGGTCCCCTCCTCTCCCTCTCACTACCGGGGTCCCTCAAGGCTCCGTCCTGGTCCCCTCCTCTTCCTCTCACTACCGGGGTCCCTCAAGGCTCCGTCCTGGGTCCCCTCCTCTTCCTCTCACTACCGGGGTCCCTCAAGGCTCCGTCCTGGTCCCCTCCTCTTCCTCTCACTACATTCCACTTGTTTTTCATACCTATTTTCTTTTGATTTTATAATGAAGTTATTATTATATTATTATGAGTCACTATTATCCCGATGACATTCCACTTGTTTAAATCAAAGGTTATTTATCCAGCGAGAGACAAATATGCCATTTCGGAACTGAACGCTGCCAAAAATGCATTTGTGCTTTTCTTTTCCAAGAAATATTTGGCATGCGTCCTCGTCAGCGCCAACCAAACTTGTTCCGACTCCCAAAAACAGCAACGTCCCAAGAGAGGACGCTCCTCACGCACGCCACGGGCCGGAGGAGGCGGAGCCTTCATACCAGCCGGGGATAATCGGCTGGTGTTAGTTTGATGTTCAGCCGTTTGACAGCGAGTCGCTCGCCTTGAACGCTGCTCTCAGACGTCTGAAGTTCACTTATTATTTACATTAAACTGTATATAATAACAAAAGAAGATGAAGATATTGTTGTAGTTCAAACATCAGTTTAAAGTTTTAACAACTGCTGCATCTCTAACGTATAACTCTCATTTCCTGGCAAACACTTCCACGCCCTGAAGAGACACTAAGAGAACTCTCCGGGGCTCAGCTGTAATTATATCGTGTGTGTGAGTGTGTGTGCGTGTGTGTGAGTGTGTTTGTGTGCGTGTGTGTGTTTGTGCGTGTGTGTGTGCGTGCGTGTTTGCGTGTGTGTGAGTGTGTGTGTGTTTGTGCATGTGTGTGTACGTGTGTGTGTTTGTCCGTCTGTGTGTGCGTGTAAGTGTGCGTGCGTGCGTGCGTGCGTGCGTGTGTGCGTGTGTGTGTTTGTGTGTGTGTGTGTGTCTGCGTGTGTATACATGTTTGCATGAATGTTTGTGTGCGTGTGTGCGTGTGTGTGTTTGTGCGTGTGTGTGTGTGTGTGTCTGCGTGTGTATACATGTTTGCATGAGTGTTTGTGTGTGTGCGTGTGTGTGTTTGTGCCTGGGTGTGTGCATGTGGGTATGTGTGTGCGTGTGTGTGCGTGTTTGTGTGTTTGTGCCTGCGTGTGTGCGTGTATGTGTGTGTATGTGTGTGTGTGTGGGGTATGTGTGTGTGTGTGCGTGTGTGTGCGGGTATGTGTGTGTGTGTGTATGTGTGTGTGTTTGGCACGTCCTAGTAAAACATGAACATTACCCGATGACACAGGTGTGACGTCTCGGTGAACATTCTGTTCTCTGCAGTCAGGCCGGTTCACTCAACGTTAACCCCTTCAGGGACACCTCGTTAACCCCTTCAGGGACACCTCGTTAACCGATTCAGGGACACCTCGTTAACCCCTTCAGGGACACCTCGTTAACCCCTTCAGGGACACCTCGTTAACCGATTCAGGGACACCTCGTTCAGCCCTTCAGGGACACATCGTTAACCCCTTCAGGGACACCTCGTTAACCCATTCAGGGACACCTCGTTAACCCCTTCAGGGACACCTCGTTAACCCCTTCAGGGACACCTCGTTAACCGATTCAGGGACACCTCGTTAACCCCTTCAGGGACACCTCGTTAACCACTTCAGGCTACTTTGTGATTGACAGCTACGAAGACGGTATAATATCTGGGTGTTGTATGATTATATTCATATATATATAGTTCATGAATGTTAAATATTGCCTTTTTGGAGGTCCTCTTTGGCTGTCTTTAGCTCCGCCCTCTCATATCCCGTTTGGCAGAAAAAACAATTTGCGGCTGCTTATAAAAAGCCGAAAAACCAGGCTGGAAATCTGCAGCCAAAAACCGACGTTTGACTCGTACAGTAAAATAATCTTGAGGAGTTGTGGCATTTATGCATTTCATTTTCCATCGCCGCTTTTTTTTCACCTTATACACTCTCAATAGCTCCGGTCATTTATTATGTTATGCAATAAGCCTGCTGCTCTTGCTTGTGAGGAGCTTTAGTTGTTCATAAAAGTCTTGACAGAAAAGGTAAAGGTGAGATTATAATACAGTTCATCATCTTCCTCTGACACGGCTGCCGAATAAAGACGAGGGAGTGGCGCCCAGCGGCCCGTCGTCTCAATACACTCGACTGAACAATACTAAGTATTAATAAACACATTGCTTCACAGTTTTCCTCTTCAGATGAATAAATTGGCCGCTGGCCACCGAGCTACAATAATGACCTGTAATCTCAGTCTAGTATCAACCCTGCCGACACAAAACCAATAATAAGGAGGTCAGTCTGCCTCCTGTAACTATTTTTTGAAATGCAGAAATTAGATTATAGCTGATAATCTATTCTGGGAACAGAACGTTTTCGGGTTTATTTATTAATCACCGGTGGCAGCTTTTGATAAGATGAAAACAATTAGACCTCGGGTCACATGTCGATTCAAAATTGTTACCTCGTGCATTTAAATTGTTAGTGTAGTCTGCACCCTCATCCTGGAATATGTTGCAGGATAATTTAAAACTCAAAGAACTGATACCACGTACTGCTTTTAAATATAACGTAAAATAAAGTGCAATCTTTCTTATTTATTAATTTATTTTGCATTAAAAAAAAATTAAAAAATTAAACTAAATAAATATCACAACCGAGATAAATGAATATCACAGAGCAGGAAGAGACGAAAAGCTGACGAGGCTTATGTAATAAATTCACAAGAAAGAAAGACAAATAATCAAATTATATCGAGTCAGTGTATGCATGTGTGTGCGTGAAACTTTCTTAAATCAACTCTGTTATGTCACTTGTCTTTTAACTTTTAGTTTCTTTTAACTCGTGTTTTTTTGTTTGTAACTACGTGTTTCTGATGTTGCTGCCTGTCTTTTCCAGGTCACCCTCGAAAAATGTGATTTTAAATCTTAATGGGACTCACCTGGTTAAATATAGGTTAAATTGATAAATAAATAAATGTATTCCTTCAGTTTGAATATCTGCGTGTAAACAGTAGATACGGAAAGTATTCAGACCCCTTTAAAATACTCACTCTTTCTTTCATTGCAGCCATTTGCAAAAATAAAAAAAGTACATTTTATTTCTCATTAATGTCACTCAGCACCCCATCATGACAGAAAAAAAACAGATATGTAGAAATGTTTGTAAATTTATTAAAAAAGAAAAACTGAACTATCACATGGTCCCAAGTATTCAGACCCTGAGTGGAAGCCTTGTGAGCTCCTTCAGCCAGGAGTCTTCTTGGGAAGGAGGCAGCAAGTTGTTCACACCTGGATTTGGGGATTCATGCAGATCCTCTCCAGTTCCGTCAGGTTGGATGGTGAACGTTGGTGGACGGCCATGTTCAGGTCTCTCCAGAGATGCTCCATGGGGTTCAGGGCTCTGGCTGGGCCGGTCCAGAAGGCTCACAGCGTTGTTCCCAAGCCACTCCTTTGTTATTTGAGCTGTGTGCTTCGGGTCACGGTCTTGTTGGAAGGTGAACCTTCGGCCCAGTCTGAGGTCCAGAGACTCTGGAAGAGCTTTTCTTCCAGGATGTCTCTTTACTTGGTCTAGGTCGAGTTCTGGTCGTCCCAAACTTCTTCCATGTGAGGATGATGGAGGCCCCTGAGTGCTGCAGACATTCGTGTGTCACCTTGTCCAGATCGGTGCCTCGCCACAGTTCTGTGTCTGAGCTCCTTGGGCAGTTCCCTCCACCTCATGATTCTCATTTTCTCTGACATGCACTGTGAGCTGTCAGGTCTTATGGAGACAGGTGCGTGCCTTTCTTATCAAGTCCAATCAGTTTATTTAAACACAGCTTTAAGACTCATCTCAAGGAGGATCCGAAGAAATGGACATCATGTGAGTTCAACATGAGCGTCACAGCAAAGGCTCTGAATACTTAGGACCATGTGATATTTCAGTTTTTATTTTTTTAATAAATTTGCAAAAATTTCTACATGTCTGTTTTTTTCTGTCAGGATGTGGTGCTGAGTGAACATTAATGAGAAATAAAATTAACTTTTTTTATTTTAGCAAATGGCTGCAATGAAAGAAAGAGTGAAACATTTAAAAGGGTCTGAATACTTTCCGTACCCACTGTATATGCATATACTGTACTGTATATGTATATATATATAGACATATATACATATAGACATATATATATATATTTATATATACATATATACATATATTTATACATATATATATACATATATACATATATATATATAAAGGGGTCTGTGTACTTTCCGTAACAACTGTATATATAAATATATATATATATATATATGTGTGTATGTGTGTGTGTGTGTGTGTGTCTCACTGGGACTGGTCTCAATCTATTGTTGTTCATCTTCTTATCCATAAAGTGGCTGCGTGTTTTTTTCGACATGTGGAGGTAGTTTTGTGAGAGCGATGATGAAGAGAAAGAAAAACCCAAAGGCGACGCGTGACTAACGGAACTTTAAACAAAACGGCTGCGAGTGAATCACGTGAGTCAAACTTCTGCAGCTGTTTCATAAAACACACATGGAGAAAAAGACAATGAGAAAGAGGAGCCGAGTGGGGGTCCGAGTGGGGGTCCGGGTGGGGGTCCGGGTGGGGGTCCGGGTGAGGGTCCGGGTGGGGGTCCGAGTGGGGGTCCAAGTGGGGGTCCGGGTGGGGGTCCGAGTGGGGGTCCGGATGGGGGTCCGGGTGGTGCTTCTCTTAGTGTGTCGGTGGCCTTGAACGCCCCTCTCGATGGAGAGCAGCAGGAGTTTGCATTCATTCATAGCAGTTCACATAGAGGTCAGAGGTCGACCCTTTTCCCACTAAAATTAGCATGATGTATTTGTGGGTTTCTTCATTTCTTACTTTTTATTCATGTATCTGTTGCCTATTCAGTCTCTCCATCTTCAAACCAGACACTCAAACCAGAGTGTGTGATTATGGAGCAATAAAAGACTTTTCTTTATTACTGTGGAATACACACACACACACACACACACACACACACACACACACACACATACATGGAGCATGTTTTATTACCATTAGCGAGGTCCAATCCCTGTATCACACAACAATTTACAAATATATTCCAATACACACATGAATAAATTACAATTTCTTTGTTTGTGTATCTTTACACATTTGTTTGTGTATCCTTACACATTTGTTTATGAATCGCTACACATTTGTTTGTGTATCCTTACACATTTGTTTATGGATCGCTACACATTTGTTTATGAATCGCTACACATTTGTTTATGAATCGATACACATTTGTTTATGAATCGATACACATTTGTTTGTGTATCTTTACACATTTGTTTGTGTATCCTTACACATTTGTTTATGAATCGCTACACATTTGTTTAAGAATCGCTACACATTTGTTTGTGGATCGCTACATATTTGTTTGTGGGATTTTTGAGACTCCCCTGGCGTGGCTCCATTTGCAAATGCATTTTTTTTTCAACATGGACCTACCTGTAGCCAATCAGATGTCTCCCTCATTTCCCCACATCTGTTCCCGAACTGTAACTTGATTAGATTCAGTGGAGAGGAAGCGGTGGTCGACTGGCGAACCCCTCAAGGAGCCACCGTGCTTCAACACACACACCTAAACCACACCTGCAGCTGCCTGGCACTCCTCGCAGGCTGCTGATTGGTCCAAGCACACAAACGCGTTTCAGCTGCGCCTCAGTGGGTGGAGCGCACACGCCATCTTGAATTGGACCGTGTGGTTCTGGAGTTGCCGTCACAGATGTACACTACCATTCAAAAGTTTGGGATCACCCAGACAATTTCGTGTCTTCCATGAAAAATCACACTTTTATTTATCAAATGAATATAAAATATAGTCAAGACATTGACAAGGTTAGAAATAATGATTAATATTTGAAATATTAATTTTGTTCTACAAACTTCAAGCTCAAAGGAAGGCCAGTTGTATAGCTTATATCACCAGCATAACTGTTTTCAGCTGTGCTAACATAATTGCACGGGTTTTCTAATCAGACATTAGTCTTCTAAGGCGATTAGCAAACACAATGTACCATTAGAACACTGGAGTGATAGTTGATGGAAATGAGCCTCTATACACCTCTGGAGATATTTCATTAGAAACCAGACGTTTCACCTAGAATAGTCATTTACCACATTAACAATGTATAGAGGGTATTTCTGATTAATTTAATGTTATCTTTATTGAAAAAACAGTGCTTTTCTTTGAAAAATAAAGTCATTTCTAAGTGATCCCAAACTTTTGAACGGTAGTGTAGATTGTCTTTCAACTTGAGACTGAGCGACTTCTCGCCCTGCGAACGCTGATGATCCACAGCGAGGTGTGCGGGTCGTAACGATGCGTCGCCCCGTCGCCTCACAGCAGTTAAAACAAGAGGCGTTCTGCTTTGTTGTTGTTGGTCCCTGTGTGCAGAGTGGTTTGCCCTTGCCTTGGCCCAGTTAATCGTGTGCTGGCGCTCGCTTCACATTGAGGATGAAGACGTGTGGTACCAATCTTCTCATCTGGGCTTTGATTATATTTCCCGAGAACTTCAAACGAGCCTTTGTAGTGCACGTGTGTCGACCTCATGGCCGCTCGGCGCATCTTCGCCGAGCTGCGGGCGATGTGCGCGCGGACACGGACCCTGACTCCGGCGTCAGACATGAAGCGTCGTACAGACACGGTATCCACAAATACTACGACGCATGTACAAATAGACATTAAAGACATGTGTGGGCAACATAAAAACAACAACAGTGACAATGAATTGGGGGTTAGGTTGAGGGCAAGTAGTGCAGATGGATGTGTCTGATTAAGTGTGTGTGTGTGTGTGGGAGGGGGGGGGGGGGGGGGGGCTCCTCCAAAGGTCCATAGTTTGGGGCTTGTTCAGCTCCAGGTGGTTCTGGACCAGCTGTTCAATCTTACTTTAGAGTATTAAAATAAATTATGCATTTTCATCTCAAGCTCCTCCGTAGTTACATCGTGAAATCAGATTCTTTATTTATTTTTTTATTCCGACAGATATTTCTTGTCACTGATCGGTTTGTGAAAGAAAAGTCGTTCATCTAAAAATAATCTCCTGATATTTGGACTGTGCTGCGTGTGATTTGACCTCCATGTTTGACCTCCATGTTTGACCTACATGTTTGACCTCCATGTTTGACCTCCATGTTTGACCTCCATGTTTTAAACCTTTGATGGAAAACAGACATTCCTCAAACCTTTTCCACCGCTAGCCGGTGTCTTAACCCGCCTGTTACCTTCATGTACTAACATCTTTTACCCTTGAGGTCAATTTGACTCCAGATAATAATTATCATTCAAAGCAGGTAGACTACTTTATGTGTTTGCTGACTAACTAAATAGTCCTTTCAATAAAAACGTACATGTTTGTACATGTTGCCCATGTTATGTGAACTTTCCATATCTTCATGGGAACCAGATTTCCCCTCCCCCACATCATGTGTGAACTATCAGTGGTTTTCACAGCTATGGTTATGTTTGGGCCCTGAAGTTTTTTGAAGATGATGAAAGTGCATGTTATAGTGACCTCAAAGCAACTTTGTGTGAATTCGAAAAAGTCATGAAATATGAAGCAAAAAACATCATGTCAATCATATATATGTGAGAGCTGTTAAACATTGAATGGGGTCAAATTGACCTCTAAGGTAACAGGAGGGTTACATCATGTTTCCATTCACACAGCCGTACAAGGAGATCGATGATGAGGAGCTTTAGTGCAAGGTAATTTAATAAAAATCCAAATTAATTGAAGTTCAGACATTGGTCGATAAAATCGCTGCAAACTTTCAGACTGAAGATAATGAAGATAATTCATAAAAAGAGGGTAAAGGAGGATCAGAGTGAAATGCCTCACACACACAGGACGGTGTGACGGTGTGACGATGTGGACATGAAACCCAGACGATGCCCTTCAACTCCCACCTCCCTCATTCCTTCTGCCGTCCGTCAGAATTACGTTTCTTCTCACAGACTCGAACACGACAATGTTGCGCAATACCAGGAACCAGATTTGTAGTAAATTGAAAGCAGAATTATTGAGTCATCCAACTTAAATACTTCAGTGCTGACAGTCGGCTCTTTGCCTTCGAATGACTCGCACATGTTTACAGCAAACCCTGTGGAGAGGCTTCTGAAAGGCAGTCAGAGGAAAGGGGGAGGAGTCATCTCTGGGGTGTCATTCCTCCTCCCTGACTGTGACCCTGACCGTGACCCTGACTGTGACCGTGACCCTGACTGTGACCCTGACCGTGACCCTGACTGTGACCGTGACCCTGACTGTGACCCTGACTGTGACCCTGACCCTGACTGTGACCCTGACTGTGACCCTGACTGTGACCCTGACTGTGACCCTGACTGTGACCCTGACCGTGACCCTGACTGTGACCCTGACTGTGACCCTGACCCTGACTGTGACCCTGACTGTGACCCTGACTGTGACCCTGACTGTGACCCTGACTGTGACCCTGACCGTGACCCTGACTGTGACCCTGACTGTGACCCTGACTGTGACCCTGACTGTGACCCTGACCGTGACCCTGACTGTTACCCTGACTGTGACCCTGACCGTGACCCTGACTGTGACCCTGACTGTGACCCTGACTGTGACCCTGACCCTGACTGTGACCCTGACTGTGACCCTGACTGTGACCCCGACTGTGACCCTGACCGTGACCCTGACCGTGACCCTGACTGTGACCCTGACCGTGACCCTGACTGTGACCCTGACTGTGACCCTGACTGTGACCCTGACTGTGACCCTGACTGTGACCCTGACTGTGACCCTGACCGTGACCCTGACTGTGACCCTGACTGTGACCCTGACCGTGACCCTGACTGTGACCCTGACTGTGACCCTGACTGTGACCCTGACCGTGACCCTGACTGTGACCCTGACTGTGACTGTGACACAAACCGTGACCCTGACCGTGACCCTGATCGCGAAAATGACAGCGGCCCTGATTATAACCCTTACTCTGACCGTGACCCTGACCCCAAATGTGACCCTGGCTGTGACCCCAACTACAGACATCACTGCGGCCCTGATTGTAACCCTGGCTCTGACCCTGACCCCAACCCAGACCGTGACCCTGAATCAGGTTCACCTGCTCTCCAGCATGCAGTCATTAGACCGCCTGCTGCCCCGAGGCTGGAGGATGTGGGACAGTGTTTCCAGCAGCTGGCCGACAGACCCTCGTCTTCTTCTTCTTCTTCACGTGCCACATAGGCAAGGAGACCCCTCCCGGACCCGGGGGCCAGGAATGCGTCCGCCGTCAGATCCTCCGAGCCGTACAGCTGCAGACGAGAGGAGAAGAGGAGGAGAGGGCCAGTTCCTCCTCACCTCGAGAGGAGAGGAGACGAGAGGAGAGGAGACGAGAAGGGAAGGAGAGGGCCAGTTCCTCCTCACCTCGAGAGGAGAGGAGACGAGAGGAGAGGAGAGAGGAGAGGAGAGGAGAGGAGAGGAGATGAGAGGAGAGGAGAGGAGAGGAGAGGAGAGAGGCGAGGAGAGGAGACGAGAGGAGAGGAGAGAGGAGAGAAGAGAGTAGAGGAGAGGAGACGAGAAGGGAAGGAGAGGGCCAGTTCCTCCTCACCTCGAGAGGAGAGGAGAGGAGACGAGAGGAGAGGAGAGAGGAGAGGAGGGGAGAGAGGAGAGAAGAGAAGAGGAGAGGAGAGGAGAGAAGAGAGGAGAGGAGAGAGGAGAGGAGAGGAGAGGTGAAGTCTGTTTGTTGTTCCACATGTGGTGAAACACAAACCGCTGTCATCATCTCAGTTCAGCCTCGACAATAAATGAATTAAATAATAACAATTCTTCCAGACGCAGAACAAAACAAACAAACAAACAAACAAACAGCTCAGCCTCATCCCCTCATCCATAACGTTCATCAGGTGGTTCACCTTCTTCTCAACACTTCGGCCCAAAAATATATCAAATGAAAGAAAAGTCTTCTCTAAGGCGGAGACCCTGGAACACTGTCCAGTGTCCTCACACACACACACACACACACACATACACACACTCACACACACACACACACACACACACACTCACACACACACACACACTCCTCCCCGATGTGTGGATCCAGATGCTCCCGTGTTCTGCCCTCTGGACTGACGACCATCGCCCCACTGAGTGAGACCTGAACCAGGTCCACCTGCTAGAGGCTGAGAGGCTGCTGGGGGACGAGAGGATACACTGAGCTCCTATCTCCTCTCCTCTCTCCTTATGGACGAGAGGAGACGAGACGAGAGGAGACGAGACGAGAGGAGACGAGACGAGAGGAGGCGAGATGAGAGGAGACGAGAGGAGAGGAGATGAGAGAAGACGAGAGGAGACGAGATGAGAGGAGACGAGACGAGACGAGGTAGAGAGGAGACGAGATGAGAGGAGACGAGACGAGGTAGAGAGGAGAGGAGACGAGACGAGGTAGAGAGGAGACGAGATGAGAGGAGACGAGACGAGGTAGAGAGGAGAGGAGACGAGACGAGGTAGAGAGGAGACGAGATGAGAGGAGACGAGACGAGGTAGAGAGGAGAGGAGACGAGACGAGACGAGGTAGAGAGGAGACGAGACGAGGTCGAGAGTTTCTCCCGCACGATTTCTCATCTTGTGTTTTTCTTGAACATTGAACTCGGACGACTTAAATTTTAGAATATTTTTATTTGTGTATTTAGTTCACGTTGTTTTCATCTCAGAGTTTCTGTGAGACGAGCCTCACTCCTCTAGCGGGTTCCTCTCTTCCTCCTCCGACCTTTGCTTTCTCAGGGGGGGGGGGGACCCTTCCTCCTCTTCCACGTCCCTGATTCAGAACAAGAAGAAGTGTAACCCCAGACACACACACACACACACACTCACACACACACACACACACACACACACACACACACACACACACACACACACACACACACACACACACACACACACACACACACACACACACACACACACACACTCACACTCACACACACACACACACACACACACACAGAGTAACCTCAGCGCAGCGTCTCAGGATCGATTACTGAATTAGCATCCCAGACCGGAGAGTTATTCTTTTCTTTTTATCATCCTCTCTGTGCCCTCCATTACTGCCCCCCCCCCCCCCCCCATCTTGTGGCTCACGGTGGAATTATTTTAAAAAACTCAGATTTTACAAAATTCTGTTCTTCCATTTTTGGACTGTAAAAAGTCGATTATGTAATTCAAATATGGAAGGAAAAAAAACTATAGACACAAGATCTGTTTCCTACAGATTATATCCCCCCCCCCCTCGACACACACACACACACGCGCACACACACACACACACACACACACACACACACACACACACACACTGTGTCCAGTAACCAGAGCCATGTGATTTTTTGACAGTAACATGAAGCGATTCCTATACTAAATCCCTTTAGAGGCTGTGTGTGTGTGAGTGTGAGAGTGTGAGTGAGACACACTCACACTCTCACACTCACACACACACACACACTCTCACTCTCACTCACACTCACACACGGACACTCACACAATCTCCATGGCAACAATGTAAGCTGGTGTTGTGAGTCTTCTCGTTGGTAAACAGTTTATTTTGGGTTCTGGGAGGCGGAGCTTATCTTTAGTTTGGCGTGCCGGGGGAGCTGTCCGTGATGCTGAGAGGTATACAGGTGTCTGAGATGATCCCCCCGTCCCCATGGAAACGCCCAGTGTCTGTCTGTGAGTGTGAGTGTGAGTGTGAGTGTGAGTGTGTGTGTGAGTGTGTGTGTGAGTGTGAGTGTGTGAGTGTGAGTGTGTGTGTGAGTGTGAGTGTGTGAGTGTGAGTGTGTGTGTGTGTGTGAGTGTGAGTGTGTGAGTGTGAGTGTGAGTGTGTATGTGTGTGAGTGTGTGAGTGTGAGTGTGAGTGTGAGTGTGAGTGTGAGTGTGTGTGTGAGTGTGAGTGTGAGTGTGTGTGTGAGTGTGAGTGTGTGAGTGTGAGTGTGAGTGTGAGTGTGAGTGTGTGTGTGAGTGTGAGTGTGAGTGTGTGAGTGTGTGTGAGTGTGTGTGAGTGTGTGAGTGTGAGTGTGTCTGTGAGTGTGAGTATGAGTGTGTGAGTGTTAGTGTGTGTGTGAGTGTGTGTGTGAGTGTGAGTGTGTGTGTGTGTGTGTGTGTGAGTGTGTGTGTGTGTGAGTGTGTGAGTGTGAGTGTGTGAGTGTGTGTGTGAGTGTGTGAGACATGTAACAATGGTGAGATTTTGCCTCATTTTTGTACGATGGGTTTTTAGATGTCTTTGTAAAATCTTTAAAGTTCAACTTTTTTCAACTTGTTTAATTTCCTTGACTTCAGCTACAGCCAAGAGTTGAATATCGTATTAAATAAAGTACGCAAGGACACACGCACACACACACACACACACACACGCATCCCAGTGCGCTAAAAGCAGTTGACGAGGCAGTGAAGAGGCCACGTTTTGACAGGCCTCTCCCTCCCTCTCCTTCCCTCTCTCTCTCTCTCTCTCTCTCTCCCTCTCCTCTCTCTCTCTCTCTCCCTCTCTCTCTCTCTCTCTCTCTCTCTCTCTCTCTCTCCCTCTCTCTCTCTCTCTCTCCTCTCTCTCTCTCTCTCTCTTTCTCTCTTTTCCACCTCATCCATTCCCCCCTCTGTCACACACTACTCTATTTCCAGACGTCGGCCTCCTCTCCTCTCGTCCCAGACATGGCGGCAGCATTTTTTTCCTTTTTTTTCCAAGGGAGGACGGAGAGACACGACATGAATTATTTCCACGGGTCTGTGCGAAGCGCTGGGAGAGATGGAGGGATGGAGGGATGGAGGGATGGAGTCAGGACAGCAGAGGCGCTCCACGTCCTCCAAAACTTATGTCACGTTCAAAAGATTCTCTTTTTTGGGTCGGAGCTCAACCCTCTGGGTCATTTACTCATTTTTACACAATTTCTTAAATTCACCTTTTTAAGGCACTTGCATATGACACATAAAAATATGCAGAACAATCTCATCTCTCTTTATAAAATGAGGCTCAATTTTCCTCAGGCACGAGTGTAAAGAGATAATTTGGCCCTAAAGCTGAACATTGAAGTTCGATTTTTTTTAATTCTTCATATCTCTTGTGAAAACAACCAGTTTCAAGGTTGACCAAAAAGTCTTGGGTTCACAGAAGAAGTGAAATATATGAATAAAATGCTCGATAAATGTAAATAAATGTCTAAAACCACATTTCTTATGAGCATTTTTTCACCAAAATGATTTAAAAAAGGGACTGAGACGTGACTTCACACCGCAGATGAAGCTTCATGGGGGGGGGTGCAAATGAAAAATTAGCATTAGAAATGTTTTTTTTTCTCAAATAAATATATATTATACATTAAAGATCTTTTTAAATTGCACACGGTGGACCCCAGAGGGTTAAGGATGGACAACTAATCCATCTCACATCACCTCAGCTGCCTGCCAGTCACACTCACTGTCCTGAGGCTGGCATCGAGTGGCAAAGATGTGGAACCATTTTATAACTTTCTGATATCCATAATCCTACATGTGAGCTATTTTTTAGGAGCGATTTGCTAAGTTTGAACATTCTGCCTCCTCTTCGCTCTGCTTTGGTCTCTGAGCCAAAACAGAGAGCTGAAAGATGCTAAAAGGATCGGGAGAGCTGAAGGAACCTGGAAGAGTTTTGTCTCTAGGATGCACTTTTCTTGGAGTTGACTGCAGAGAGAGCATGAACCATTAGGAGGCAGGAAAGGAGACGAGTCAGCACCGGAGCGTCGGGACGTGATGAGGTGAAGAGGGAGATAATGGAGAGGAAGTGAAGTGTCGAGGCTGCTCCACGGACCGCGACGTCCAACTCGTCCGCTGGAGAGATGATGGATGAGACGGAGAAAGAGAAAGCTCACGGCTCCCACTTAGGAGGAGAGTTTATGTTTCCCTCCATTGCCTCTTCTCCTCCCTCGAGTTGCCCTTTAGTCTCTTTTTCATTGAAAATGTTTACCTGATTTCTCTCCTAAGCTGTTGAGGATCTTTAATGCAGGGGGGGGCGGGGGATTCTTTCTCGTGTGAAGCCAAGTGCCTCTTCAGCCCATGTGACGAGAGACAGAGGATCTGATTTCAGTTCAGCAGGAGGAGACACGTCAGAGACTGGCAGGTAAATCGGCAGGAAGGGAACATTCAATTTAAATATAATATTTTTGTATGATATTTGTATATTTTATATATTGTATTGTATATTTTTTCATATTCATTAAAGGTATTCACAAAATAATATATGTATTTTTAAATAATATTATATGACAAATATTATTTTAAAATGTATTTTAAAATATTATTTAAAAACAATAATAATAATATTTTTAAATAATACTTTGAATAAAAAAGATTTTTTCTAAAATTATTTTTAAATGACTTTTTTTTAATGTAAGCATATTTTTTAATATTGTTTTATATATAGAGAATTAATAGAATTAATAAATATATATATATGTATTTATTAATATACATATACACTTTTTATATTCAGAATGCCGGCATCAACACCATGATCCCTCACCGGCTTCCCACCCACAACCAAGATGGAGTCACTGCTGTCCAGAACTGAACCCACAGTCTTTATGATGGTTTTCTTGTGGTTTTATTCCAGCCTTTTAAATCTTAAAATCCCACCAACACCATCGTGTGAGTCTGGTGAACCCATTGACTAACACAATATTGTTTCGTGTGCATTCTAAGAAGAAGCTTTGGGGGCTTTTGGAAGCTAAAGTTCGTCCTCCAACTGTTCTCAAAGTCTGGAGTTCACGTCGAAGTATTCCTGTGACATGAAGCAGAACAACTGCTTTTAGGTGGTGAGAGTCCATCATTGCATCGCGCTCTACATCCAATATCAACAACGATCACAGTGGACATGTGAAATGGAAATCTGTTCAAATCTGAAAGTCTTTCTCTGGTTTTTATTTGTGCAGTCGCCGGGTTCACCCCAACGACTGAATCAAATATTTGACATATGGGAAAAAGACAAGCTGGGAATAGCAACTGAAGTCTTTCCCACGTATAGGCGGCCGACACGGGGCCGCTCAGGTCTACCATGCGGAGTGTGTGTGTGTGTGTGTGTGTGTCTGACCCCCCCCCCCCCCCCATGAGGAGGGGAGCAAACTACCAGCCCAACTCCCTGTGTCCTCTCCTGTAGGTCGGCAAATAAAATACACATGACCACCCCGTCTCTGGACATGGGCTTTTCCCACTATCTTTATTAAGATAGTGGGAAAGCAGAGCCAGAGAGAGAGAGAGAGAGACTAACGAGTCCCAGCAGAGCGAGTGTCTCTGCAGTATCTCTGGGAACAGATGTGTACAGATGTTTGGATCCAGGTCCAGTTTCAAGGCCCCGGCCCACGCCTCTAACGTCTCTCTTTTCTTTCTGCTCCATCCGTGACCTCTAACATCCCAATTAGACCGACAACAGTGCCGTGATACAAACACGCGGCTTCAGCGCAGACCGCTGGCATCGCCGAGTTCCCCGAAATTCAACAAATAGCGGATTAATAGAAAGACGGGGCTTTTTCACGGGAGTAAATCAAGCGACGTCGGGATGGCAGGTCGGCCGTTAAAGATACCAAATGTTTCATTGTTCTGGGACATCGGGGCAATAAAAGCGGCCGAACATTTAGCTCCGTGTAATCAGGTTTTAATGGTGACCCTCCGTCATGCACGCGTATGGAGCTTTACCCTGTTTAAACTTGACCGAGGTCACTTCAGGTTCAGGCTAAAGCAGAACAATAAGGAAAGAAGCGTCAGGCTTAGAAGGATTTATTTTGGGGGTGTTTCTGCTTTTTGGTGAAAAAATGGATTTAAAGAGCTAAAAAATCATCTGGTTGGTTGGAAGTGGAAAGAAAGAACTAAATAGAGATAATTTATTGCGTATTTGTCATTACAAGCGACGCCTTTCACATCGCACATGGTGTTTTGATAGCATGCAAACATATCTATGCAGCTTTCATCGATTATTACCTCAGGAGTAAATTACTGCTGCTGCCATGCAAAGAAATGGGCCATATTGTTTTATTTTAATTTAATATACGTTTTGTGTTTATCTCGTGGCCCTTTCTCACAAATGTTTAAACTTTTTTCTTTTAAGTGTTGGTCGAATAGCATTATAATAATAATGTTATTATTATTATTAATAATAATAATAATAATATTGATATACCCCCTTTAAAAAGAAAGTGCTCTACAGTGAGTCAAGGCAATACATATTTTTTTAAAGAAATTAATATTAAAATTAAATAAATAAATAAAAAACAGACAAACTAAATGATGGGAACCAAAGATCTGCATAAAAGGACACTACTTAAATAATTAATATTTAAGTACTGTAGGGATTGTTAATTACAAGAAATCTCTAATTTTAAAACCCACGATTACAAATCAAAGTGTTGGTGTATAGACGTTGTGATATACAGATAAACAGCAGAAGGATTTAAAGTGTTTACAAGCTGCTCCGTGTCGGAGGCGGCAGACATGTTTACAATAAGACTCTGTTATCAACTATTAATAAACCTTGTGACGAGCTTCTGACCGCAGGTGTAGAACCAGCACCAACTATCCTGAGAAGCTGAGTTCATTGACCTTTAAATCTGATGTCAGTTACTTTTGCATCAATCATGACTTCCATCATCCAGTGGTTCAATACGCCGAGGATACCTCTGTCTGGGAGCAAAATGCGGAAAACAAAAGGGGCCCCAGTCACGTGCTCTGCGGTCTTTTCTGTGTTCGCGGACGGGTCACGGGACTTTCACCCAGGAGGCCGCCGTGCGTATCCCCGTCCCGGCCAGAGAGCCCATGTGGTTTACGAATTATAACAAGTTGGGAATGAGAAACACGGACAGCAACAACAAGCAAATAAATACCGAAACGTGTTCCCGCATGAGGCGCCCTCGTGTTCTGTTCATGAGTACGACACGTTTCAGCCCTTTTACACAAATGTTACAAATTGACTTCAACATTTAGAGTTCTAAGAGCAACTGGCGTCAAAGTCCCCGGGGGCATGTTTTACGGACTGCTTTATGTTAATAATTCTTGAATTTAACATGAACAAAATTAATTGAAGTTTCTTTATTGCCATATGTTCAGTTGTCAGGATTTGCCTCTAACATATATTCAGGTCTAGTTGTTTTACCTGTAACGAATTGTTTAATACATTTCTAGATAATTGTCCTTTATCACCATGAAGCTTAAAGAGGATGTTATCCATATCTCCCTAAATCGTGTTTTTCCCTGTTGGATGAAGACAAACGAGCCAACAATAAGTGTGTGACCGGCGCTAAAGGGAGAGAACAACTTAGTGTCTGTTATCACCGGGCAGATCTCCTGTTTTATCCGCCGGGCTCGCGTCTCACTATCGGCGCTGCAGCATGACAACCGTGAAATGAGACTTTCCCAGACTGTCACACTCTTCTTTTAGATCGGCATCATTGATAAAAAAATACTGACCATGCTTTCACTAACATTAAGAGGGCTTTACCCTAACCCCGACGACTCTGATGAAACGGGATCAACTGGGCGGTGATGGGGAACTCCAGTCGGACAACGGACGCCATTCATCAAGTAGTTTCGTCACGCCAACATCCTCTTGCCCCCCCCCCCCCCCACCAACGTGACATCAAAGCGGTTGTCCTGCATTTTCACCACTCATTATTAGTGAAAGGACCTAGACTAACCATTCAAAAAAGCACTTTAAGACTACTTGTCCTCATTCATACGCCGATGGGAGGGGCTACGGGACCACCTGCCCAACACTAACATGCATACACATACACACACATTCAAGTGCCTTGCCCAAGGACACATCGACTAGCGGAGCCGGGGATCGAACCGCCGGTCCTCTGATTGGAGGACGCCCCTGCTGAACCACAGTCGTCCAATCGGCCGCTCACTCCTCCAATGACCGACTGGAAAAAACCCAAACCACAAATTTCAATCGGCAGGGCTGAAAACAAACGCTAACTAGCCTGGTTGAGCTAACGGAAGAACCGACACCACCAATGCGATTGAGGTTCTGTCGAGGTCCCGGTCACGGTCCCGGTGGCGGTCTCCGAAGCCTCACCCTTCGAGAATGTCGGGCAGCGGCGTGGAGGACGCGGCGAGGATTCCTTGGGGAAACTCTTGTGGCGACACCGGCTGCCGAACACCAACGGAAGGGCTCCAAACCGCCGTTAGCCGTGGAGATATGACGAGGGTCGGTGATTCACGCCGCCGTCGTCGACTCATCTCAGTGGGAACGAGTCGGCACTCACAGTACTGATGAGTGTCAGGATGTCCTGTGGAACAGATTATTCACATCTGACTCGCTCTGGTTGTTTATCTGCTGGAGATCAAGACCAAACTGAGACAGAAAGACCTCCTCTGTTGAGCGGGGGCTTCCAAGCGTAAACCACTCATCAATCCGTCGTGGGTTCTATCGCTCCGACTTCATTGAGATGTGATGAAAACAGTTATTTGTGACTTAGATTTCTACTTTTGTTTGTTTACTTTCCCAACCACACGGCCCTCTTTCAACTTAAAGCGCCCGAGTTGCACACCGACAGGCGGGATGTCAGCAGGTGTGAAACGTTGATGACATCTTCCGGCTCACTTTATGAAAATCCCACCGGGCCGGATTACCAACGTGGGAAACCGGAGCTTTTATTATTTAGGTTGTGGTCTTTCTAAACGTGGGGGACGTTTAGGATACACTGAGCTCCTCTCTCCTCTCCTTATGGATGCATTTTCATTTTCATTGACATCTATTGATCATCTGGTCACATGACATCTATTGTTCATCTGGTCACATGACATCTATTGTTCATCTAGTCACATGACATCTATTGTTCATCTGGTCACATGACATCTATTGTTCATCTGGTCACATGACATCTATTGTCCATCTGGTCACATGACATCTATTGGTCATCTGGTCACATGACATCTATTGTTCATCTGGTCACATGACATCTATTGTTCATCTGGTCACATGACATCTATTGTTCATCTGGTCACATGACATCTATTGTTCATCTGGTCACATGACATCTATTGTTCATCTGGTCACATGACATCTATTGTTCATCTGGTCACATGACATCTATTGTTCATCTGGTCACATGACATCTATTGTTCATCTAGTCACATGACATATATTGTTCATCTATTGTTCATCTGGTCACATGACATCTATTGGTCATCTGGTCACATGACATATATTGTTCATCTATTGTTCATCTGGTCACATGACATCTATTGTTCATCTAGTCACATGACATATATTGTTCATCTATTGTTCATCTGGTTACATGACATCTATTGGTCATCTGGTCACATGACATCTATTGTCCATCTGGTCACATGACATCTATTGTTCATCTAGTCACATGACATCTATTGTTCATCTGGTCACATGACATCTATTGTTCATCTAGTCACATGACATATATTGTTCATCTGGTCACATGACATCTATTGTTCATCTATTGTTCATCTGGTCACATGACATCTATTGTTCATCTGGTCACATGACATCTATTGTTCATCTGGTCACATGACATCTATTGTTCATCTGGTCACATGACATCTATTGTTCATCTGGTCACATGACATCTATTGTTCATCTATTGTTCATCTGGTCACATGACATCTATTGGTCATCTGGTCACATGACATCTATTGTTCATCTGGTCACATGACATCTATTGTTCATCTGGTCACATGACATCTATTGGTCATCTGGTCACATGACATCTATTGTTCATCTGGTCACATGACATCTATTGTTCATCTGGTCACATGACATCTATTGGTCCTCCTCTGTTCTCTCCTGAAGGGTTCTTCACTTTTTATCCCCGTGAAATGTTTCTTTCTATTTCTGTTGAGTTGTTCCTGATCCGATGTGAGGTCAAAGGTCAGGGATGTCTATGTGTACAGGTTATAAATCCCTCTGAGGGGAGTTTGTAATTTGTGACATCGGGCTGAACAAAATAAACTGAATTGAATGAAACAAAAAAGGGCTGAAGAGCCCCCCCCCCCCCCCCCAACCAATGTTGCATTTAAAAAAAGAATGAAGATAAAATCTAACGTGAATCCCCATTTGACGTGTCATGGATGTAATAGGAAGTTTTCCTGAAAATGCAGGAGGAACACAAACGATACTCCAGGAGCACAGTGAATGTATTTATCCCCCCCCCCCCCGTTTCCCAGCAGCCCATGAACACTTAAAGCATGGACTCTCGCCGCGTGACCCCGGGGAGACATCCCGGGACCAGCAGTCCATGCGGTTTAGCTGTGGAGTTATAATAAAGTTTATTCTGCTTTTCGACATATAGGAAAGTGGACTTCTCGAAGCGCCGACGAGACAAAAAACGACGTTCCCAGATAACGATATTATGTTGTCGATGAAGCATCCGAGGAGACGTCTCCCCTCCCCAGATTACATTTGTTTTTAACCTTCAGAATACATTTTCTAATCATCAGCGGAAGTCTTCAAGGAGCTCTTTGCGCAGCACAATAAGCCGGCCGGCCTCCAGCCACTCCGCTTCTTCTCATCCTACGTTGACCACAATACCGGCAGACGTCGAGAATATGAAAGGCATATTTCTCTCGATTTAGAGGCTTCCAGCGTTGTTCTCACAACCGGGAACTTCCACAAATAGAAACCAGAACAAGGTCTCTGACCCTCTCACTCGCAGCCTGGGACTGTCCTTCTGGAAATGAACCTCTTGATCGTGGCGTGTTGATTGACAGTTGGCTTTCGTCCTGAGGTTTGTCGGTTTGCTTGACTCTTCTTCGTTGGTATTAGACGTCACATTATTTGAGTGTAATCAGAAGAATAGTTCACTTCATTCACATTCTTACTTATTACCTCATGTTTTGTGTGTTTGATGTCTCACATCTCGACTTAAAACCTGGTTCTTCACATTAAACTCCACAGCACCATCTAGTGGCCACGGGTAGTACTATCTGTCTCTCAGACACATTTACATCACTTGGACTCATTTATAACGTGTGTAACAAGATTAATAGTTCACATTATTCACATTGTTAAATTAATGATTTTCAGAATTAGCTCATGTGTTGTATGTATGATGTATCTGCACTTAAACCTTCATCCTAAACTCCACAGCACCATCTAGTGGCCACAGGTAGTATTCTCTGTCTCAGACTCACACGTGACTCCTTCGCGTCACATTTCAGTGACCAGAAAACTTAAAGATTGAAGGCTTGTTCTAAAACGGACAGGATCTGAGATATTATAAATTGTCTAACAACAAATGCATTATTCTAATTCGGTTCACAGGGTAAAGAAATGGACACTGCAGCCATGAGAACATGTTTTACCTTCAATCTGGAAAATGGAAAAAAAACTCCCTGGAATCAACTGCAATGTGGAATTATTATTTATTAAAACCAAGCTCACCTCCACAGATGGCATTTTAACAAATAGTATATATATATATTAATTTGTAAAAATATATATATATATATTGATATATATATAATTTTTTGATATAAAGATATATATATAAAAATGATGAATATATAATATATATATAGAGAGAGATAATATTTGTATATATACTACATGTTAAAATGCCATCTGTTGGGCATTATATATCTATATACACACATAGCATATATATATGCTGTATATAGACATATACATGTATATATATATATATATATATATATGTCCATATATACAGTATATATATATATACACTGTCCAGCACCGTATCAGGAATTAAGTTGTACTCTCACGTCCGTCATCATCACTTGCATTCAATGCATTGTTTTGCATTAATATGGTTCATTCCTTCTTCTTTGAGGGTTTTAGTCCAAACAGAAACAACCTGTGTGGCGTCCAAACACAAACATGTCTCAAACATCTCAAGAGGCCAGAAGCATGTCCACCTCCCTCTCATAGAGCTCTAGCTGCATTACTGTAAGTGTCCAGCAGGTGGCACCAACGCTGCAAAGACACACTCAGGTTAACAGAGTTCATACAGAGCAAGTTCTTCTTCTCTTTGTGTGCAGCGCTGGGCTCCAGTCAGGACCTCAGCTCATGTTAAGGGAGCAGATGATGATATTTGACTTCCTTATTCACCGCCTCTCATGCAACTGAAACACATCACAACAATAAACTTGTGAAGATTGTTAACTTCATTTATAACTAAATCAAGTTACAAGTGATCCAAATATAAATGTATTTGTTAAAACCAATGGCTTCCTGAAGTGCAGACGAAATATTGTTTTACTTTCGTAACTTTTAATTTATTTTGCGAAAATGGAAACTCCCAAACTCACTCTGTACTGCTCCTTTTATTGGAGCAGCATCAGCTGCCGGCTGAACGCCAATCAGCCGAGGCCAATTAGAGACCCCGCCCCTCTAGCTGCCACACACCCCCACCGCCCGATTTAGGCCGGGGCTCCATCCGGCCTAACCTACTCCCCCCCATGAGCACGGGGTGGAGGAGGGACTCTGGGGGACCGGGCTCAGGGGAACCGGGGTTAGGAGGAGGGGGTGCTGGGGGACCGGGCTCAGGAGGAGGGGGCTCTGGGGTTGGCCAGGATGGGGGACGGGGAGCTGAAGCCCGCCAGGACGGGGAACTGGGACGGGGCAGGGGTAACTGGAGACGCCGACAGGACGCGGGGTACAGGGGTCAGCCTTCACGCCGATGGATCCCGGGGAACATGGGTTGGCAGCGCCAACGGGTCACAGGGTTCACGGGTCGGCAGCACCGACGGGTCACAGGGTTCAGGGGTCGGCTGCAGCGAAGGGTCCCGGGGATCGGGGGTCGGCAGTGGCGACGGGTCACGGGGAGCAAGGGCCAGCCACAGCTGCTCAAGGGCGCAGGTCTGCCTCGCAGACAGGTCCTGGAGGTACCGATACCGAGGTTCTGTTCGGCAACATTCTTTATTTACCAGCAGACCGCAAGACTGCGCCTCTTCTAACTCTCCCAAACTCACTCTGTACTGCTCCCTTTATTGGAGTAGCATCAGCTGCTGGCTGATCGCCAATCAGCCAGAGCAGCTGGATGATTACCAACCAGCCAGCAGCTGAGGCCAATTAGAGACCCTGCCCATCTAGCTCACGCACACACACACTCTTACTCTCACACACACACACACACACACTCACACACACTCACACACACACACAAACTCACACTCTGACTAACACTCTTACTCTCACACACTCAAACTCACACGGCTATCTTGAATCCATTGACTTGGCTGAGTCCGAGTCGGGACACCGATACAACAGGAAGTGGCTGCTGTCGTCTCACAACATCCAAAGCCTCCTGGCAACTTCTCTCCCTTGGAGATTTTGCTCTTTTTCAATCCAGTAGCTGACCTAGAGTCTGTTTGGAGGGCCGTTAATGAGCCCCTGCAGGGAGAGGCCTAATTGGCCTGAGCTGGGGATGATCAGTTAATGAGCGTCTCTGCCCTATATGAGGTGGCATAGGGGTGGAGGCACGAGGGAGCAGAGGCAGTCTGCAGTGGAATAAAAGATATTACCAAATATCATCCTTGTGTCCTCATCCTTAGGTGCTTGGGGGGGGGGGGGGGGGAACCACATGTGACATCCACAAACTGTGTGCCTTAACTGGTCGTGGGGATAAATGGGGTGGGGTGGGGGTCGAGGCGATGATAGTAGAGGACCCGTGATGGCTGTCCGGTCGGGAGTCGAAGGCTGGTGAGTATGGGTTGGTCTTCCTGCGCAAGGAACCGAAAGTGAGTCGGTGGTCAGGTTGACGCCTTGGATGGAAGGCTTGTATGTTATGTCGAAGCTTTATCTGAATAGATTGCAACGGTGTTGGACCGTTCGTGTATGCCTCGGGATGACTGCGTCTTTGGGTTAGTGGTTAGCAGGTCGTATTGTTTATTTATTTGAGGAAGGAGAAACTAGACGCGTGATGAGGTCGGTAGTCGGGCGTGCTGGAGCAAGTAATGCGGTGGCTAAAGTGAAGCTGGTAGGTGGGGAATGAGTCGGAAGGACCCTGGAATAGTACTCAGCATTTTGGTCGTGACGGGATGAGTGTGGATGTGTTGAGGTCTGGGCAAAGAAATTGCAAGGTGAGATGTCTCTGGTACAGAGGCAGCTCGTGAAGGGGTGGGATACGACCTGGAGAGGATGCGTCGTGACGTCATCGCAGCTGCGACTGACGCGGCGGAGGGATACCCGGAAGTGCTCCGCCTGAGATCGAGAGTTGCGTTTGCCGGTCCGTGAATGCTTTGGAAAGTTTCGTTTTTTCATCAGGCTGATGGTTTTGCGTTCGATGGTTGCGCTCTTCGGTTGGGGGACTGCGCGCCCGCGAAGAGGGATTTGTAGACGCCGTCGGAATGGTGAGATGAGGTGGCGAGGGGCGTGGTGGATGCCGAAGTCGGGAGCTCCGGCGGGATGAAGAGTGGCGTGGCGGAAGGCAATTATGGGAATCTGCGGCGGGTGGAAGGGCAGCTGAGCTGTTGGAAGGCGAGGGACAGCGATTTCGGAGTGGTTGGATGATGGGTGCCGAGAGCCACGGGGATCGTGAATGGCCGAAGCAGCCGAGGATGCTGGCGACGAAGCGTGGTAAGAAAAGGAGGAAAACTCCGAGCTTCAGAATGCAGCTGCTCGCCCCTATAGGGTTGTGGAGGACTGTTTGTATCAGGTCAGTAGTTTAATATTGTGCTCGTCCGATGCGCGACATGTCGGAGCTGAGACGAAGAGGGAGTTTATGGGTTCGACGTGTTTAAGTACATAGGGCTCAGATGATTGGCTAAGTAATGGGCGTGGCCTTCCTTCCCGAACTATGTTTCTAAAACACCTTTTAGCCGTCCTTCTGGGGACATACATAGGACAAGAGCTGGTTTACCATGTTCTTAATGATAGGAGGTGGCGGGTGGAGGTTATGCGGCAGGTGGTGGGCCAGGCTCATCTCCCAGGCATCGATCAGATGAACATTCAGTCCTCTGAACACGGCTCTGAGCACCTTGTTGCACTGCAGCGAGTGCCAGTCGCTGTTGCTTATCGCCACGGAAAGCTTCAAAACTTTGGGGTTCCCGGTCCGGATGACGACCAGCGTGTCCGGAGCCCTGTTCAGCAGCCGCACCACCGCCTTGCGGATGCTCTGCAGCCGCCGGATGTAGATCTCCATGGGGAATGAGGCGAAGTGAGCCCAGATGCAAAAAGCTACGACAGTTTCGGGGCCTCCGATTAAGTCATCTAGCTCATTGGCGATGTAATGAAGTTCGCTGGTTGAGACGGGGACGACCCGGATGGGAGGGCCGTGGAAGCGGTACTTCACCAAGATGTTGTGTCCATAGTCCAATAAGATGTACGGTCCAGCTTTTTTCGGGCTGTGCAGGTCAAACTCCTTGAGATCTGAAAGTATGACAGGGGGAACACGTTAAGCTTTGTGGGAACAAAACCAAACGGTTGCATGACATCCGTGAGGATCGGCTACCTGGTAGGGCCGCCTTGAGGAAGTCAAACCACTGCCTGATGGTGGAGTCTCCATACATGTAGACCGCCTTGCCCTTCAGACACGCAGCGATGGAAGACTGGTTGAACTGGCGAACTGGGGGGCCACTTAGCGCTCGCCACAAACCCCCGTAGTAATAACCAGAAGGTCCAGATGTCATGGTGCTGCTCTTCACCATCAGTTGACCTGAGAGGGAGTTAAAAGAATACGGGTGGGTTTGTCCCATGAAAAGACCAAAACCAAGGTTCTAACCCTAACCCTAGCTTCTGTCAGTCTGCCCCAGGGCAGCTGTGGCTACTGATGTAGCTTACCACCACCGGTATGACTGTGTGTGTATGACGACTGGACTCTGGACTCTGTAAAGCGACTTTGGGTACTAAGAGAAGCGCTATATAAGACAAAGGATTATTGTGTTCTATCTCTTACTCCTGAGAGACTAGGAACACTGATAAAAGCTGAAGCCACATTCCTAACTGTTAGCCACATGCTCCATAATCCCAGCACTCTTTTCCAAATTGGACTGATTACTGTTCATCTCTCTTCAGAAGAATGCTGCTCGGAAGAATGAAGTATGCTCTTTCCTGAGCTTTCTTACCTTTCTTCGTACGTATGAGTGAACCACAACAAATTCATCGAGATAGAAATGAAAGTTCTTCTCTGCATTTGACCCATCCTTATTTATTAAGGAGCAGTGGTCTGCAAGTGAAGCGCCCGGGGGTTTCTGTGTCTTGCTCAAGGACACTTGGACATCGATGTGGAGTCAGATCAGTCTCAATAATTGCAAATGCACACAGAGAGACTCACAAATGCAAACACAAAGACTCACAAATGCAAACACAAAGATTCACAAATGCAGTGCGATCCAAAAGCAAATCTTAATTTATTTATGTGTGCACTGAATGTATTTGTGAATCGTTCCGTGAGCATTTGTGAGTCTGTGTGTTTGCATCTGTGAGTCTCTTTACCTTCTTTCTGTGGCAACACGGTGACACTAGAAGGTCCAGAAGTCCGAATGAAGACTTTCAAGTTAAGACCTCTGAGGAAAAGCACAGACAACATATCTCAGAAATACACGACAACATTAAGAACATACATTTGATCAGACGCAACAGGCAGCTGCTTCATGCTGGAAAGCTGATTAACCAATTAACCGTACTGGGAATGTATTTTACCTTCATAGAAACAATGGATCAATGGGCCAATGGGTCAATGGGTCAATGAGCCAATGGGTCAATGACTCAATGGTTCAATACGCCAATGGGTCAATGGTTCAATTGTTAAATGGGCCAATGGGTCAATGGTTCAATGGGTCAATGGACCAATGGGCCAATGGGCCAATGGGTCAATGGGTCAATGGTACAATGGGTCAATGGGTCAATGGGCCAATGGGTCAATGGTCCAATGGTTCAATGGATCAATGGACCAATGGGCCAATGGGCCAATGGGTCAATGGGTCAATGGTACAATGGGTCAATGGGTCAATGAGTCAATGAGTCAATGGGCCAATGGGTCAATGGGCCAATGGGTCAATGAGTCAATGGTACAATGGGTCAATGGGTCAATGAGTCAATGAGTCAATGGGCCAATGGGTCAATGGGTCAACTATTTGTTTGATCCTTACATTTTTAAAGCTCTTCAGGGTCAACACATGCCTCTTCGCCCCTCACCTTTGGAAGAGCTTCACCTCCTGGGCCTTGATTCGTGGGTCGTGTACTCCCATCGCGTGGTTGATCCTGGCATCACAGCTCAGGTTCTTTGGCTTGTAGCAGAACCACGGCTCCCCCGTCCGGAGGTCCGTGTAGTTGCACATCGGCCCGGTTGGCCGGAGGCAGACGCTACAGACGGTGGTTTCAGAGAGAGCGCCTGAGCGGAAGAGGCTCCTGAAGTAAATCCTGTCCGGCTCTTCTCTGGACAGCCGTTTCAACACTGAGATGGCCTCACTAGGGTGGACCAGAGTCACCTGATTGGATAAACCAGAGTTCACTCACATCAATCAAGACAGATAACGTGAATACGACTTGAAGCTCCACATTCTGTCACATTTATGAAGACGCATGTCTTGAAGTTCTGCACTACATTGACGTCCCACGATGAACCCTAGAGGGTTTTCTATCCATTATATTTGTCTGCTTTCATGTAATCTGCTCATTTTAGCGTGAACAGCTGACCAACTCACAACCTACACAACCAACACAATAACCGAGCCTTGCTTCTAACACCAAGGAGTATGTAGAGGTTGTTGTTTATTTTAAGTTACGCTTATAACTTTAGCTACTGTGTCATATTTCCCCAATATGTGTGAGCCTTCATTGGACACTTCAGTCAAACTATTAACATCAATATTTTTATTAATGTGCACTGTCCCTTATTAAATATACCAAATTAATACATGTAATAAGAAGAAATAAATATTAAATTGAATATGATTGTCTGATTTATATAATCTCAAAAAAATACTTTGAATGTCTAGACTAGAAATAAGTTATAATGGTTAATAGTTGTTTAAAGAAATGTATAATAAATAACCATAAAGAAATAAGAATAACATTGAATATGATTGTCTGTTTTATGTTTTATGTTATATTTTTGTTTTTAAAAAATCTAACAAAACACTTTGAATCGGTAGACTACTGCCTAATAGTCTTATTATTGCCCAATCGTCTTATTATTGCCTAATAGTCTTAATGCCTAATACTCTTATTATTGACTAATAATCTTATTATTGCCATTTTTTTGATAATTGCTCATGTAAGCCTAAATATGTTAGGATATGTAGTTTTTCCTGTTTTATTTTGAAGTCCCTGTCTCGTTTCCTCCCCTGCTCTTCTTCCCTGTGCTTGTCTGTTTCAATCCTGATTGTCTCCACCTGTGTCTCGTTCCCAGTGTATTTAGTAGGTGTCTTTCTGCTTGTTCGGTGTCTGATCGTCGTTGTCTCTGTTCCTGCTCGATCCTAGAAAATAAACCTTGTTTTTGAGAATCTCTTCCTGCTGCGCTTGGGTCCAAACTTTGCCACCCCATAACAAAATAAGTATATTTATTATTTTTGAACAAAGGTTAAATGTTACTTCACAAGTTTCAAAAAGTGCCCCAATTTATTTTGAAATGCCTCTGGAGTTCCGACAGTGGGGCAAAAATGTGCCCCAACAAAATATGTAAATATCTCCCCTGACCTGCAGCAGCAACACATGAACATTAAATCGTCTCCGTCACCTCCACCTGAGCGTCTCCTTCCCAGAGCAAAGAGAAGACGGCCGAGTAGCTGCCGTTCAGGTGATCCACAACCTGCCCGGCAACACCCGCTTGCAGCGTCCTGTTGTGCAGCCGGGCGAGCAGGAAGTCCCCCCCGGACTTCCTGGGACGACCCTGGTGGTCAGAGGTTTGTATGAGGACCTCCAGCTGATCCCCGACACGCCACCGCCCCTCTCTCCTCCCCGGGAGGATGGTGAAGCTGCTGTGGGCCGCGTCACTCGTCTGCTGCAAGGAGATCAGAGCTGGAAGAGGAGGAGTTTCAGGCCAGGAGGAGGAGGCCAGGAGGAGGTGCTCCTCCAGAGCGTCCTGGGGGGTCAGCGGCTGGAAGGAGCAGAAGCTGCGAGCCGTGTGGTGGGGAGAGGAGACTCTCGGGGGGAGGAGGGGGGGGCTGGCTTTAGTCTGGAACTGAGAGAGAGAGAGAGAGAGAGAGAGAGAGATAGAGAGAGAGAGAGAGAGAGAGAGCAATATGCAGCTGTAAAAATAAATATAGCAAAGGGGCAATGATTTATGATTTTAATATTCTTTCAGGGGTTTGATAACAACGGACTAATGGGTCAACAAACTTTTACAATACTTTAATTTTGACACATGATGACACTCACAAACACACACACACACTCACACACACACACTCACTCACACACACACACACACACACACTGCTCCTTAATATCTGAGGATGGGTCAAATGCAGAGAATTTCCCAAATGGATAAATATAATAAATAATAATACTGCATTAAATCTTTATGGCGCTTTTCGAAGTACTCACACCAGGCACGTGCACAGACATTTTGGGGGGCAGGTGCTCAAACCAAAAAAAAGGGCACCCAATGCCAAAAAACAATTCTGACAGTTGAAGCATAAGCAGCATGACACTGATGATGCAATACATCCTCGACCTGCGTTTCCTCTGGGCAGCATCAGACCACTAGCTTACATGTTCTTTATGAATAAAGATGAATTATTATATAGCAACCACAGTACACGCGTTCTGATTGGCTAATGGGTCGTCATGCCAGCCACGTATTGCCCTCCTCGCTGGTCTGATACGGATCCGTATTGCCGTCTTACGTCATTTAAGACATCAACAGACATCCCTCTGAACAATACCAGAGGCCTTATGGGTTTTTTTTAGTCTGGCCACGCAAATCCTAGACAAGCCCGTTAAATAGAACCGAATAAGAATTCACTCTCTCTCTCTCTCTCTCTCTCTCTCTCTAACTCTCTTCTCTCTCTCTCCTCTCTCTTTCTTCTTTCATCTCGCTTCTCTCTCTCTCCCTCTCTCTATTCTCTCTCTTCTCTCTCTATTCTCTAAACATAACTAACGTCAGTAAACAGCTGCAAGGCTTTGAAATCACGGATTTCGTGAGTTTTTGTTTGTTTATTTGTTTAGGAAACGTCGGACCAGTTGTGACGTCATGTTTTCAGCAGCGCTAATGTTGTGGTTGATTTATCACAAAACAACGTCAGGGGACAAACACCGTCATGACCTGTGTGTCTGGTGCTGCGGGTCAGAGGAGAAGGAGGTGCAGCCGTTCGGTGGCGCGAGGAGCACTGCGCGGAGGAGGAAGTGGAGGAGGAGGAGGAGGGAGGGGCGCGGCGGGGGGAGGATGGGGGGGTGCACGTGAGCTTGTGAGCGCCGCGGAGCATGTCGGGGCGAAGTTCTCAGATAAATGCCCCGTCGGATATTAAAACACATTTTGGGGGACTTGATGACAGAGAGAGTAACTTTTATTCTTAAATACTGATGAATGAAAAAAGTGGGCTCCAGCAAAAAGGGCACTTTTCTCATCCAGGGCAAAAGGGCTGGTGCTTGAGCACCACTAGGGCTCTATCTGTGCACGTGCCTGACTCACACTCACTCACACTCACTCTCACACACACACACTCACACACTCTTACACTCACACTCTAACACTCACACACATGGATAAATATAATAAATAATAATACTGCACAACATTTTTCTCACGCTTTTCGTTTTACTCAAAGACGCTTTACGTCACGATTAAAACATCCTGGAAGCTATACAATAAAAATAACTAAAATTACAATAACAACAGATAAAAGCCAATAAGAACGGAGATAACACAATCCAGAAAGTGAAAGCAGTCGTGAACAGTTGGGTTCTGATTTGGGATTTGAGGAAATCAATGAAAGTTCCAGAGGGAGGGGCAGAAATGGAGAAGGCTCCGCCCCCCCAGGTCCGGTGCTTGGTAAACATAGGATATATTATTATATTAGAATAGATATTCCTTTATTAGTCCCACAGTGGGGACATTTCAGGTGTAATTAGAGAATTAATACAAAATAAAACACAAAACACAATATTAAATATACAGAGGAAACTAAATACACAAGGCAGTGACCAAAGTGAGTTTCCAGCAAGTTAAAGTTTTTATTTACATATATTTAAGTATTATATTTATTATAAAGAATAGAATACCGCCAGCTTTTTACTTTACAGGATCTGCTGCTGTCAGCAAGTCTGTTACGAGCTCAGACACTTAGGAAGTAGGACCCAATTGCACGACCCGGGAGACAGAGATAAAGTATTTGTAAGTACTTTATTTTTCGGTTCTGCAGTGAACAAAATGAAAGCGCTCACGTAGTGAGGGATCAAAAACTTTTCAAGAGCACAACATAACCCGACCTGATCATGGCAAAAGACCAGACAAACTGACAAGGAACACTGGGAGACAGGGGAATTTAAGCACATGGTAACAAGACACAGGTGGGACCAATCAGGGGCGGGGCTGACACTGATGAGCATAGGAGACAGGTGTGATGACAGGTGAAAACAATCAGGAAGCCTGGAATGAGAGAAAGCGAACATAAATGACCTGAACCTCTCTAGCATATCTGTCGGTGCACAACAGTACCCCCCCCTCTAGGGCCAACTCCTGATGGCCCAGGCTGATTGTAAAAGTCGTGGATAAGAGTCTTGTCTCGATAAATGAAGCAGCTATCCAGCTTCTAGCCTCAGGACCGTAACCCTTCCAGTCTACCAGGAATTGCTTGCCCTCCCTATTACGGACCTCCAGTAGCTTACGGACCTTGTAGCGTCACCCCTTCAAAGAACTGGGGCGGTGGAGGGCTTGGAGGCGGGAACAAGTGTGCTCTCACACCGGCTTGATTCTACTAACGTGAAACGTTGGGTGCACTCTCAAGGTCCTGGGGAGTTGCAAGCGTGACGCCGGGTTGATGACTCTGGACACTGGAAGCGGACCCACAAATCTCGGAGCCAGTTTCTTTGAGGCGACATGGGTGGTAAGTCTTTGGTAGAGCCAAACCTTTGGCCTGGACTGTAGGAGGGCGACCCTGCGATGAACGTCCGCAACAGCCTTCATCCGAGCTGAACTGGAGAAGAGACTGGCGAGCACCAGCCCAAACTCTGCGACAACGTCTGATCATGGCATGTGCCGATGGAACAATCACCTCTTCCTCGTTGTTAGGGAAAAGTGGGCTGGAAACCATTGACACAATGGAATGGAGAGAGACCTGTGGCCGCCGTGGGAAGGGTATTGTGGGCAACCTCGACCCATGTGAGGTGGTCACTCCAGGTGGTCTGGTTCCGGGAGACGAGACAACGTGGCGTAGTCTCTAGTTCTTGGTTCAGGCAGCTCCGACTGTCCATTTGACTGAGGGTGATATCCTGATGACAGGCTGACGGTGGCACCTATGAGTCGACAAAACTCTTTCCAGAAGGCGGAAATGAATTGTGGACCCTGTCGGAAACAATGTCATTAGGGAATCCATGGATCCTGAATCGTGATTCATCATGACCTCTGCGGTGACTTTGGCAGAGGAAGCTTGGTCAATGGGATGAAGTGAGCCATCTTTGAAAATCGATCAACCACTGTTAGAACCGTAGTCTTGCCTCTGGATGAGGAAATCCTGTCACAAAATCCATCGAAATGTGTGGCCAAGGGCGATGGGGAATCGGCAGCGGCTGGAGCAAGCCCATCTTAACTTGAGATGAGGTCTTATTACACGCACACACCGGACAAGCCGCTACATACTCGGCCACATTTTCTTCATGGATGGCCACCAGAAACGTTGTTGAATCCTGAACATTGTTCTTGCTACTCCCGGATGGCACGAAAGCACAGATGAGTGAGCCCAGTGGATGACCTTGGAGTGAAGAGCCTCAGGAACAAACAGCAGATTGTTGGGACACTCGCTAGGCGCTGGATTCATGACATTTGCCTCTTTAACGTCTGACTCCACTTGCCAGGAAAAGGCTCCGATCACCCGGTTAAGTGGAAGGATGGTCTTGGGCTCTACCGCAAGTGGTTCGGGATCGTAAAGGCGAGACAAAGCATCGGGTTTTGATTCTGAGACCGGGACGAAAAGAGAGTGTGAAGTTGAATCTACTAAAGAAAAGTGTCCACCTGGCCTGGCGGGAGTTGAGGCAGCTTAGCCTTTCTGATATATTCTAGATTCTTGTGATCTGTCCAGACTAAAACGGTTGCTCTGCACCCTCTAGCCAGTGTCTCCATTCCTCGAGGGCAGCTTTTACAGCTAACAATTCCTTGTTTCCCACGTCATAATTCCGCTCTGCCGTTGTCAACTTCTGCGACAGGTAAGCACATGGATGCATCTTGTTGTCTTCTGCAGAACGTTGAGACAGTACTCCTCCAATTCCCTCATTGGAAGCATCCACCTCGACCATAAACTGGCGCTGGGGATCTGGAATGGTGAGTATGGGGGCTGATGTGAATCTATCTCTGAGAAGTTTGAAAGCAAGATCCGCCTGGGGGGTCCACTTGAAGGGAACCTTAGGAGAAGTCAGAACATGCAGAGGAGCAGCAACAGAACTGAAATTCCTAATAAACTTCCTATAGAAGTTAGCAAATCCAAGGAACTGCTGAACCTTTTTCCTGGAGTCTGGTGTGGGCCACTGGGATACTGCACTGACTTTCGCAGGATCCATTTGGATATGATTAGGTGAGACTATGTATCCTAAGAAAGACACCTCTTCTGTGTGGAACTCGCACTTCTCTGCCTTGACATATAGCTGATTATCCAGTAGTTTCTGCAAAACTTGGCGGACATGGTTAACATGAGATTTAGCGTCTGGGAGAAAATCAGTATGTCATCCAGATACACAAACACTGAAATATTCAAGAATTCCCAAAACCTCATTCACAAAAGCTTGAAAAACAGCGGTGCATTGCACAGTCAAAAGGCATTACCAAGTACTCATAGTGACCATTCTGAGTGTTGAATCAGTCTTCCACTCATCCCTTGTTTATTCTAACCAAGTGATATGCATTTCTTAAATCCAACTTGGTGAATATCTTGGCCGTTGCAGCAGTTCAAAAGCAGATGACATGAGTGGCAGAGGATAGCGGTTCTTCACCGTAATGTCATTTAGTGGACTGTAGTCTATGCAAGGTCTCAGAGACCCGTCTTTCTTTCCCACAAAGAATCCGCTCCGACTGGAGCGATGAAGGACGGATAATCCCTGATTTGAGTGAAGAGGAGATGTATTCATCCATTGCTGTTCTCTCAGGTCTCGAAATCGAGTAAAGTCTCCCCTTGTGAATGGGGCTCCGGTAAGAGATCAATGGGACAGTCAAAATCTCGGTGAGGAGGTAGCGACAAGGCTTTAGACTTGTTAAACGCTTCTTTTAAATCATGGTAACAGGAAGGTACCTTGTGTAGATCAGGATAGTCAGGGTGATCTATAATGATCCTACTAGAGTCTGTTGGTGCATTAACAGGTTGCAGTTTACACCTGCCCTTACAATCCTCTCCCCATTCCTTAACTTTCCCTGAAGGCCAGTCTATGTGAGGATTGTGGATCTTCAGCCAAGGAAACCCCAAAATAATCGGGTGCTGAGTCGACTCAAAAATATGAAATTGCATGCTCTCGGTATGGTCCTTATTTATAGTAATCCGTATGGGCTCAGTGCAATGGGTAACTGTGAACAACAAGCGGCCGTCTAAGGCACTGGCACTAACAGGATGAGATAAGCGGGACAGTTTTTATTTTAGCTGTTTGACTAGGCCCCAGTCTATAAGGCTTTCGTCAGCCCCTGAGTCTATTAACACACCCTGTCA